>NC_064858.1:31989632-32277132 GCF_024139225.1 Suncus etruscus
AAGATTCAGAGAGGCAGGACAGAAGCCTCAGGAAGAAGATGGAGGATGTAGAGAGCAGAGACAGATTTAGATGCAGGGCAGCGTGAAGGAGGCTGCTTAAAAGGTTAGCTTAGAAGCCATACACGGTAGCTAGGGCCTATTAATAAAGCTTCATATCTTCTTACTTCTACTGACTGCCTGTAGATCATTTCCTCGCTGCTACCCTGAACCCTCAGACCTGCCAGTCCAAAGAAGCAGCAGGTGCCCAGGCATGCTGAGAAAGGCCTCTCACTCCATCCACCATTATCCAGAACCATCAAGGTCTCTTATTAATTTAATTAATTTTACAACAGACCTTCTCCAATCTCTTCTTTTTCCCTCCCCTTTACAAGTCCCTCCCTCTTTTCCTCCTCTCCTCTCCTGCTTCTTAAGAAGAGAAAAAGAAGCTTAAAGGACAAAGAAAAAAAAAGAAGTCAAATGAAATGAGTACCAAATAAAGTAAATTCAAACAAAACAACATCAAGACATAGTAATCAAAATGGTAAGATCAAATGACAAAGACAGACTTACTTTCTCTTTAAGTAAGAAAGAAATCTCAAGTATAAGAGAAACAACATAAAAATAACAATAGACCTTCCATATAATATCATACAAGCCAGAAAAAAGTAGAATGATATATTCAAAGTATTAAATGAAAAACTTCCAATTTAGAGTCTGGTGAAGCTATTATTTAGACTTAAAGGGAGAATAAGAACCTCTAAGACAAACAAGAACTGGCAGCATTTGCAACAACTAAACAAATCCTCCAAGAATTACTGAAAGGCCAGCTCTAATAACTAGATTCTTGCAAAAAAATAAGTTATATGTCTCTCTCTCTCTCTCTCTCTCTCTCACACACACACACACACACACACACACACACACACACACATATATATATATATATATACACATAAAAATGGCAACACAGCCCAATATATCATTAATGTCTCTCAATTTCAATGGATTAATAATATAATAATATAATATACTTTGTCCCTTATAAAAAGGCACAAAGTAGCTGGATGCATCAGAAAAATAATCCAACTTGGGGCTGGAGTAGCAGCACTAGTGGTAAGGCATCTGCCTTGCAAGCACTAACCTAGGATGGATCGCGGTTCAATCCCTGGTATCCCATATGGTACCCCAAGCCAAGAGCAACTTCTGAGCACATAGCCAGGAGTAACCCCTGAGCATCACCGGGTGTGGCCCAAAAACCAAAAAAGAAAAAAAAAAAAGAATCCATTAATTTGCTTCCTATAGGAAGCACACCAAAACCTAAAGGATAAAGATTCTTAGAGTGAAAAGATAGAAAACAATCATGCAAGCCAATAAAAATGGTGAAAAGGCTGGGGCAAACATATTTATTATCAGACTGAACAGTATTCAATATAAAGAATAGAATTAGAGACTGTGATGGACTTTACCTATTAAAGAAATAAATGACCAAAAGGTACTATTGTCAACATTTATGCAGTGAATAAAGACCCAGAAAAATTCATAAAGCTTCTGCAACCAAACCAAAAGAAACACATTGATAGAAATAAAAATAGTGGAAGACTTCAACACTCCACTTACACCTCTAAATAGCTCAACCAAATGGAAGATCAGTAGAGATAAGAGCCCTAAAAGAGGAGATAAAATAACTGGAATTGTTGAACATATACAGAGATTTTCTTCCCCTAAAATAAGAACATTTCCTTCTCTAGAACATATGAAATATTCTCCAAGATAGAGAATGTATTCATGCGTAACTTAAACATATATAAATTTACAAATACAGAAATCATAGAAAGTACCTTCTCTGATAATTCCATCATAAAAGTAGAAATTAACCGCAGAAAGAAGATGAAGAAAATTCCCAACATATAAAAACTAAGTAAAACACTGCTAAGTAGAAACTGTATCGAAGAGAAAATCAAGAAATAAAATGATTCCCTGAAATTAATAACAGCAAGGTATAAGTCATCAAAATCTATGACATGCAGAAAAATTTTTGCTACAAGGAAATTCATAGCAGTGCAGGCCTACATTAAGAAATAAGAAAAAGCCCAAATTAACAACCTAAATACATATCTCAACAATCTACAAAAGGAATAGCAAACAAATCTAGAAGATCATAAAATAGTAAAAGGAGTGAAGGAATGAAATAGTAAAAACAATAGCAGAAATCAATAGCATAGAGATCAGGAAAGCAATTCAAAGAATCAATTAAACTAAGACTTGGTTCTTTGAAAAATAAACAAGATAGATAAACTTTTAGCTAAACTCATGAGGAAAAAGAAAATATTCAAATAAATTCCATCAGAGATGATAGGGGAGAAATTATAATGGACCCTTAAGCAATTCAAAATAAAATGAGAAGTTCCTATGAACAACTTCATGAATTTATGCAGGAGGACCTAAAAGAAATGAATAGATTCTTAGAGTCATGTAATCTTCCAAAACAAGGAGGAAGTGAAAGTCTAAAAACCAATCACAAATAAGGAAATCAAAACAGTAATTTAAAATGTCCCCTGGGGCCAGAGTGATAGCACAGCAGTAGGGCATTTGTCCTGCATTTTGCTGACCCAGGATGGAAGTAAGTTCAATATCCGTGTCTCATATGGTCCCCCAAGCCAGGAGCAATTTCTGAGCTCAGAGCCTGGAGTAACACCTGAGCATCACCAGGTGTGGCCCAAAAACAAACAAAAAATAATAATTTTCCCAAGATCAAATGTCCTGGTCTGAAAGAGTTCACAGATGAATTCTATTAAATCTTCAGAGAAGATTTACTACCTTTACTTGTTAAGCTCTTTTAAAACATCAAAGACACACCTTCTAGGAAGCTAACATTACTCTAATACTCAAAGCAGACAAAGACATTTCCATAAAAAAAATTTCAAACTAATCTCCTCGATGAATATTAATGCCAAAATCCTTAGCAAAATCTAACCAAATTCAACAATGTATCAAAGTAATCATACTCCATAGTCAAGTGTATCAAGTCTCAGGGATGCAAAGATGATTCAACATGCTCAGATCAATTAACATAATATATCACATTAATAAAAGAAAATATAGAAACCATATAATCATATCAGTCTATGTAGAGAACATTTTTTGACAAGACCCAAAATCCATTTGTGATAAATATCCTCAACAAAATAGGATGTGGGGACTTTCCTCAAGATAGTAAGGACCATCCAGAACAAACCCACTGTCAGTATCATTCTGAATTGTGAAAAACTGAAACTATTTTCTCTGAGATCAGGCACAAGACAAGAGTGTCCACTATCAACACTTTTATTCTATATAATATTAGAAGTCCTGGCTAGAGCAATCAGAATAAAAACATCAAATAGATCTAAATTGGAAAAGAAGATAGAGGAGGACTGGAGGGTCCAGCTCCCGACATGAAGCTTACCACAGTATCGTTTAGTGCAGTCACAGAAGTAATTACACTGAGAACTATCATAACAAAATGTGACTGAATAAGGGAAGTAGAAAGCCTGTCTAGAGTACAGGCTGGTGTTGCGTGGGAAGGAAGAACACTTGGGATATTGGTCATGGAAATGTTGCACTGGTGAAGAATTTTATATATATATATATATATATATATATATATATATATATATATATATATATATATATATATATCAAAAAAAAAGAAAAGATAAGGCCTCCCAATTCTTACCACAGGCTGTGTTCTTTACACTGACTGTATAGAAAGAGGAGGTACAGTAAATGCACCCCATATACACCTCAACCCAGGCCCTTTGCCTGGTCTGTATTGTGAATTGGGGGACAAAAATAATTTTAAAAAAGGAAAAAAAAACCAACTTTTAATTATTTGCATATAATGTAATATACATAGAAGATGCAATACACATAGATGTAATATACATAGAAGTTCAATAAAAAGTTTCTAGAAATAATAACACCACTTCAAAGTCAATACATAAAATAGGATACAAAAACAATGAATCAGATGTGAAAGAGATTAAGGAGACTATTTTATTTAAAATAATATTCAAAAACATTAAATATCAGGAGTCAACTTAACAAAAGACATGAGAAAACTATACCATAATAAGTTTAAATTCATTTAGACAGAGATAGGTGTCCTTAAGAAATATAAAAATAGGGGCCACCGTGGTAGCGCTAGAGGTAAGGTGTCTGCCTTGCCAGCGCTAGCCTAAGATGGTCCCCCCGCCCCCGGAGTCCCATATGGTCCCCCAAGCCAGGAATGACTTCTGAGCGCATAGCAAGAAGTAACCCCTGAGTATCACCAGGTGTGGCCCAAAAACCAAAAAAAAAAAAAAGAAGAAATATAAAAATAATCCATGGTCATGGATTGGAATAATCAATATTATTAAAATGATTGTGCTACTAAGCTGTTATATAAATTCAGTCCAAAATCTTTCAAAGTCAGATGACACTCCTCAAGGACCTAGAAAAATCTAATATAGTTTGTATAAAATCAGAGAGATCAGAAATATCCAAAGTCATATTGAAAAATAAGAAATGTGAAGTTACCTCATTACTCACTTTGAAGATGTATTATAAAGCTATAGTGATCAAAATTGCCTGGTACTTAGTAAACATACATTCTCTGTTAATGGGTCAGCATTGAATACCCAATGAGAAAATCACATATGGATAGTTTTTTATAAAGGAGCAGAAAACATGAAATGGAAGTAAAGATAACCTCTTCAATAAATGGAGTAGGGAAAGCTAAATACCTGGGTGAATTTGATCCATATTTTACACCTTACACAAAAGTTAATTCAAAGTGGATCAAAGACCTAGATATCTGACAAGAAACTTTAAAGTATATTGAAGAACAAATAAGCAAACACTACAAGATTTGTACCTCAAAGGCTTCATCAATGATCTGGTACCACTGGCAAAAGCAAAAGGTCAAAAATAATATATTTGAGACAGGAATTCTAATTCTTTACTCATTAAGATTATTATAATAGCTGTTAGTATAGTTATTTCCTTAACTGCACTCACTACTCTTTGTGGTGAGCTTCATATTATGAGCTGATCCTTCCAGCCCTCATCTCTATTGTCTCTAGGCATTATTATAATACTGTCTTTAATTTTTCTTAAAATCCATAAATGATTGAGATGACTCTGTCTATCTCTCTCTCTGACTTATTTCACTCAGCATAATAGCTTCCATGTACATCCATGTATAGGAAAATTTCATGACTTCATCTCTCCTGACTCCTGCATAATATTCCATTGTGTATATGTACCACAGTTTCTTTAGCCATTCCTTTGTTGAAGGGCATCTTGGTTGTTTCCAGAGTCTGGCTGTTGTAAATAGCACTATGATGAATATAAGTATGAGGAAGAGATTTTTGAATTGTATTTTTGCGTTCCTAGGGTATATCCTAGAAGTACTATAGCTGGATCATATGGGAAGTCCATTTCCAGTTTTTTGAGGAATCTCCATATTGTTTTCCATAAAGGCTGGACTATGTGGCATTCCCAGCAGTGAATAGGAGTTCTTTTCTCTCCACATCCCCACCAGCACTGATTGTTCTTGTTCTTTGTGATGTGTGCCAGGCTCTGTGGAGTGAGATGATACCTCATCATTGTTTTGATTTGCATCTCCATGATGATTAGTGATATGGAGCATTTTTTATGTACCATTTTTTATGACCATTTTTATTTCTTCTTTGAGGAAGTGTCTGTTCATTTCTTCTCATTTTTTGATAGGATTAGATGTGTTTTTCTTGTCAAGTCTGTCAGTACCTTGTATATTTTCAATATTAGCCACTTATCTGATGGGTATTGGGTGAATAGTTTCTCCCATTCTGTGGGTGGCTTTTGTATCCTAGGCACTAATTTCTTTGAGGTGCAGAAGCTTCTCAGCTTAATATAGTCCCATCTGTTTATCTCTGCTTCCACTTGTTTGGAGAATGCTGTTTTCTCCTTGAAGATGCCTTTAGTCTCAATATCTTAGAGTATTTTACCTACACGTTGTTCTATATACCATATGGTTTCAGGCCTGATATCAAGGTCTTTAATCCATTTGGATTTGATCTTTTGTGCCTGGTGTTAGATGGGGGTCTGAGTTTGCTTTTTTGCAAGTGGCTACCAGTTGTGCCAACACCAATTGTTGAAAAGGCTTTCTACAGTCAATTTTGGATTTCTTGCCCCTTTATTAAAAGTTAATTGATTGTGTGTCTGGTGAACATTCTATAAATAATCAAGTCTATTCCACTGATCTGATGATCTGTCTTTATTCAATTACCATGCTGTTTTAATAACTATTGATTTGTAATACAATTTAAAATTGGGGAAAGTAATGCCTCCCATTTTCTTTTTCCCAAGGATTGCTTTAGTTATTCATGGGTGTTTATTGTTCCAACGGAATATCAAAAGTGTTTGCTCCATTTCTTTGAAGAATGTCATGGGTATCTTTAGAGGAATTGCATTAAATGTGTACAATGCTTTGGGGAGTATTACCATTTTAATTATATTAATCCTGCCAATTCATGTGCAGGGTATGTGTCTCCTTTCATTGTGTCCTCTCTTATTTCTTGAAGCAGTCTTTTTTTAGTTTTCTTTGTATAGGTCCTTCATTTCTTTAGTTAAGTTGACTCCAAGATATTTGAGTTTGTATGGCACTAATGTGAATGATTCTGTTGACATTGACTTTGGGCTTTGTGTTTGAGTCTTATCATTTTTTATTTCCACTCAATGTTCATACGACTGTTTGGTCCTGGTACCATCTATTTTCCCCCTCAATTCATGAGGCAGAACAAGATGATTAAAATTATGTGGTCTGTTGGAAAAAAAAACTGGGAGGATTCCATCTGAGGTTATAAATATTAATTTAAAAGCAAAAGAAAAAAAAAAGAAAAATGAAACAAACAAAAAAAAAACCAGCAACTACAAAAACTAGCACCCAGTTACTAAAGACAACCACCATCATATAATAACCATGAGAATGAAAGAAAATAAAAATAATAAAAAAGAAGAAGAAATGTAAGAAAACTAAAAAAGAGAACATTAGATAATAATAAGGAAAAAAACAACGAAGGAAGGAGGGCTGGTGTGGCAAGGTTTTGTGCCACTTTTTTTCTTTACTTCTCTCTCTTTCCTATCTGGATGCCCTTGATATCTTTTCCTTGCCTAATTGCTAGGGCAAGTACTTCCAGTACTATGTTGAATAGGAGTGATGAGAGAGGGCATTCTTGTCTTGTACCAGATTTTAGAGGAAAGGCTTCTAGTTTATCTCCATTGAGAATATTTGTCATTGACTTGTGGTAGATGGTCTTGACTATATTGAGAAAAGTTCCTTTCATTCCTTTCTTGATGAGAGGTTTTTTTTTTATCAAGAATGGGTGTTGGGGGGCCAGAGCAGTGGCACATGCATTAGGGCATTAGCCTTGCACGTGCTAACCTAGGATGGACTGAGGTTCGATCCCCTGGTGTCCCATATGGTCCCCAAGCCAGGAGCAATTTCTGAGTGCATAGCAAGGAGTAACCCTTGAGTATCACTGGGTGTGGTCCCCCCCAAAAAAACGGGTGTTGGATCTTATTTAATGCTTTCTCTACATTTATTGATATGATCACATTATTTTTATTTTTATTTTTGTTGATATGGTGTATTATATTGACTGATTTAAGGATGTTAAACCATCCTTGCATTCCTGGGATGAAACCTACTTGGTCGTGGTGAATGACCTTCTTGATGAGGCATTGGATCCTATTTGCCAGAATTTTCTTGAGGATCTTTGCATCTGTGTTCATCAGGGATATTGGTTTGTAATTTTGCTTTTTGGAGCATATCTGTCTGGTTTTGGTATTAAGGTGATGTTAGCTTCATAAAAACTATTTAGAAGTGTTCCTGTTTTTAAAAAAAAAAAAAAAACAGAAATCACTCCTGGCAGGCTCAAGGGACCATATGGGATGCCATAAATTGAATCTGGGTCAGCGGCATGCAAGGCAAATGCCTAACCATTGTGCTATCACTCTGGCCCCTCAAAAACAAATTTAAAAATCTTATCAAAAATGGGGAAAGAAAATGAACAGATTTTTCTCAGAGGAAGACAAATTAATAGCCAATAGGCACAAATAATACTCAGCATCACTTATAGTTAGGGAAATTCAAATAAAGACAAAAGTTAGATAGCACCTCACACAGTGAGAATGGCACATATCAAAAATAATAAGAACAATCTTGCTGGTGGGGATGTGGTAAAAAAAAGATCTCTGAACCACTGGTGCTGAGAATGTTGTCTCATTCAACCCCAATAAAAAAAACACCTCATGGAGAATCTATAGTAAATTTAAAACTGAGCTGCCATATGACCTAGCAATTTTACTTGGGGTGTCTATCCCCAGGCCTTAAAATATTTATTTAAAAAGATATATACACATCAATTTTCATTGCTGCAATGAGTACAACAGCTAAGATATAAAATCAACCTAGGTGTCCAACAATAGATAAATAGATTACAAAGATGTGGTACATCTTTATGTGCTACATATACACAATGGAAAACTATGCAGCTAAAAAATGATGAAATCATGCAATTTGCTGCAACCTGGATGGAACTTGAAGAGATCATGTTGAGTAAAGCAAATCAAAACATAACAGACAGGATAATATCACTTACCTGTGGTATATAATACAATTGCATTTAAAATATAATAATAAATAAATAGTAATAAATGGATATTTCTAGATTACTCTTGCCCCCAGAGTCTAGTGAGAAAGACAGGAAAAAAAAAAGAAATCAAGGCTGGAAGGAGATAATGACAAAGGGAAGTAATAGAAAATAGGAGTCTGGGCTTTGGTTATATTGGGGATTTGAAAGAGTGGTATAGTTATACCTTCAAAGCATAGTCTCAAAAACACGAAAAACAGATCTAAGCTGAAACCACTAAATTCTAACATGCCTCAAGGTGAGAGGAAAGATTGGGGAGGAGGAATTACTGAGTAATGGAGCAGTAATAGTTCCTATTACTGATGGTGGGATTAGTGTTGAAATATTATATGCCTAAAACTCAACTATCAATAACTTTATAAACCTTAAGTTTTTAGTTAAATTGAAATTAAATTTTAAAATTACAGTAAATAATTAAAGTACATTATGTTGTTTTCTTTAAACATATCTGACCCCGATTAAATCCCAACATCACATTTGATCCCCTGGACACCTCAAGAAGTACTCCCTAAGCACAAAGCCAAAAGTAAGCCTTGAACACAGAAAGGTATAGGGTAAAACTTCTAATTAGTTTGATTTGAAAAGCTCCTAATATTTGAGAGTTTTCTGTTCTAGTAGATAGAATTTTATTTTTTTTTGTTTTTGTTTTTGTTTTTTTGTTTGTTTTGTTTTTGGGCCACACCCGTTTGACGCTCAGGGGTTACTCCTGGCTATGTGCTCAGAAATCGCCCCTGGCTTGGGGGGACCATATGGGACACCGGGGGATCGAACCGCGGTCCTTCCTTGGCTAACACTTGCAAGGCAGACACCTTACCTCCAGCGCCACCTACCCGGCCCCTAGATAGAATTTTATTAAATGGTATGAGTTGAATGTAGAAATCTCTACACTATAATACTTTATTTATAGAGGGGAAAAATTGCTTTACTGTTCTGCTCATGTTGAAAACTCAGCCTCCAATTCTCTTTCGTTTCTGTGCCTAGAACAATATTGAACTCAAAGTAGGTGTACCATTGTGTCATTCTTTATTTCCACAAATAATTTCTGAGCTCTTCTGTGTCAGGTGCCGAGTATTGAGGATTAATCAGTAAACAAAACAAAAATGAAATCCCAACCCTCATGAAACTACATTCAAGTGATGACCTGTGTTTAACAAATGAATGAAAGAGGTATGACTATATAAGAAGTAAAATAAACCATCCATTGTGAACTGGGTATAGTTTATGCCCCAGAAACTACTGAAACATCTACAAGACTATCTACTTGATTAAAACCCTCATGCAACTCTGAGGAACTTACTCATTTGAAGCAGCATATGGCTCACAAAAATGAACTGAGTTTCCATCATTGTCCACTAGACCTAAAACCACCCAAGCAGAGGGGAGTAGTAGAGAATAAAGTGAATTAGCTATTGTCTTCCTAACCTGAAGTGAAAAGCTGATGGAGACAGTAATTCTGAAAAATCCATCTTTGCCAACAAACTCATATTCCTCCTAGAAGTACCATTATTTTTATAAGACATATAAGACAGATCACATACATACTTGTTACCAAAAAAGAAAAAAAAAGAAAAGGAAGAAAAAGAAAAACACTGTATCATAAACAAATTTGTAAATCACGATATCTTAACAAAAAGCTAGAACTTTTAAAAAGACAGCCATTGGATATTTCTGTGCAGATCTTACAGAAATAACTATAACACTATGATAATAAAATTAAAACAATATAATAACCATGCATTGTGTAGCAGGGCTTTGAAATTTAACATCTGAAGCAATAATCATTTTTTAATCACTGCAATTTATTTTACTAAGTAAGTAATTAACAGCAAAATATTTTGAATTATCCATGTGCAGGAACTATACAAATTAGTTTAAATAGATTTTTCCCCCAATGAAGAGATTTCTGAAGGCCTTGCACAATCTCAGATGTAGCCTATTTGTACACTTGAAATTCTACCTTCTCTTCCCTCACTCAAGAACCAATCAATTGTTGAAGTGCTGCAGCTGAGCTGAACCAGGCCTAGTTTTCTGGAGCCTTCTCAAAATGGGAGCAGGATGATTTCCTGCCTTGTTGGAAGTCCCATTTTCCACCAACATCCACTTCTGCTGGCATAGAAATAGATAAGCAGAGATACCATGCTATTGCTTCACAGTATTTCTATGTCTCCTGGGGCATGTAGCTTCATATATGATCACATAGCACCCCCAAATTCCACAGGACTGACAACCCAATAGGAGCACAGAAAATTAGATGGGATAGTTGAACAGAAGCCCACTGAGCTCAATTAATAAAACAATAACACAGAGGGACCGGAGCAATGGTGCAGCAGTAGGGCATTTGCCTTGCACGTGACTGACCCAGGATGAACCTGGGTTCAATGATCCCCAGCATCATAGCTAGGAGCAATTTCTGAGCCCATAGCCAGGAGTAGCCCCTGAGTGTCACTGGGTGTGGCCCAAAAACCAAATAAATAAATAAATAAATAGTACAGAAGGCACAATTAGCACCTAAGAGTTCAGTATATCCTAGGACAACGGCTTTAGTAACACAGATATAATATGTTATAACAAGAAATATAAAGTAACTTATTGTGTGCCTTGGGAGATAGGTGGAGGCTAGTAACATTTGTGAAGGAAAGGTCACATTCTGGTGGGATAGGTGTTAGAATATTGAATACCTGAAATGACTATATTATAAACAATTTTGATAATCACTATTTAAAGAAAATTTCAAACATTTTTGTAAAAAAATAAAAACAATAATTTAATACAAGTTTCTACTTATTTCTAGTATAGATAACCATGTATAATATTAATTCAACAGCACTCCATCATTTAAATTTTGTAAAATATATATGCATATATATAATTAGAGTGCACTGAGTGGCATCTCAATAGGAGTATATTGATCTAGCTAGTAAAAAAAAATAAAGGTAATCGTAAAAAATAGAGATTAAACAAGATCTCAGTCCTCTAAGCTCCTCACAATGAAGTCATAGAATATATATTTTTTCTTCTCCCACATATTTATTTTGCCAGGGATCAAGCCCAGGGCTTTGTATCAAAAGGCATGTGCTCTCCAATGGGCTAGATATTTGACCTTATATTTTGAAAACATTTAAACTTACAGAGGATTTGGAAAGTAATACAAAATACCCATATATCATTAACCTAGATTTACTAACTAGTGTGTCACCAACCTTAATATGTTTCTTTATTTTGCAAAAGACCAACAATAGAGATCTAGAAAAGGGCTAAAGAAAGAGGGAACAGAAAGATAGAACAGTAGCTAAGGTGCTTGTTTTGCATGTGGCTGATCCAGAATTAATCCCCAACATTCCATGTGGACCCCTGATCACCATAGGGATGACCCCTTAGTGGAAAGCTAGGAGTAATCCCTGAGAACAGGAAGGAAAGAAAGAAAAGGAAGGAAGGAAGGAAGGAAGGAAGGAAGGAAGGAAGGAAGGAAGGAAGGAAGGAAGGAAGGAAGGAAGGAAGGAAGGAAGGAAGGAAGGAAGGAAGGAAGGAAGGAAGGAGGAAGGAAGGAGGAAGGAAGGAAGGAAGGAAGGAAGGAAGGAGGAAGGAAGGAGGAAGGAAGGAGGAAGGAAGGAGGAAGGAAGGAAGGAAGGAAGGAAGGAGGAAGGAAGGAGGAAGGAAGGAAGGAAGGAAGGAAGGAGGAAGGAAGGAGGAAGGAAGGAGGAAGGAAGGAAGGAAGGAAGGAAGGAAGGAAGGAAGGAAGGAAGGAAGGAAAGAAGGAAAAAAACTATCTTTTTAAATGAGTTTCCATATGATCTAGTAATACCACTCCTAAGAATATACCCTAGGAGCCCAAAAATGTAATGTAGAAAAGCCCTCTGAATTCCTATGTTCATTGTAGCACTATTCATCATTGCCAGAATCTGGAAACAACCCCAAGTGCCAAGAACAGATGAGTGGTTAATCAAACTATGGTACATCTACATGATAGAATACTATGCAGCTGTTAGGAAAAATGAAGTCATGAAATATATATATGAAGATATATACGAAGAGTATTATACTGAGCCAAAGGAGCCAGAAGGAAAGGGATAGACATAGAATGACTGCATTTATTTATTGGATATTAAAAAAGAGATATTATATTCATATATATGAATATATATATTCAGATATTCAGATATTAAGAGACAATATATACGAGAATCAGGAGGGTCAGGTCATGGTAGGAAGCTTGCCAGAAATAGAAGATCATTATGACAATGGTAGTTGGAAATGAACATTCTGGGCAATAATTGGGTGCTGACAAAAGATAAAGTGATTGGCATGAATCCTCTTAGTAAAAATATTTCAGGCCACAGTCTCTTAAAGGGGTTAAAAAGAAAGGAAGAAATAGAGAGAAAAAAAAATGTCTGTCTTTAAGTCAGGCAGTGGGGAGGGTGCAAGGGAAACTGTGAACATTAGAGGTGAGAAATACGTATTGGTGAAAGTTTTTGTACATTGTATGATTAAAACTCAATTGTGAACAACTTTCTATCTGGAAAACCCACTATATTATCAAAATTTTTATAAGCACTGTGTTTAAATAAAGTAAGTAATTACAAACTGGAAAAATGCACAGAATAAACACTCCCTTTCTAAAAAAAAAAAAAACTGACCATTTTATGCAAAAACATCATATAGCCCCCAATGGCACTTGTCCTGAACTTGGACAAATAACATGGTAAAAGACCAGGTGAGGCTGGGACACAGCATGGAAGTTAGAGGTTATGCCTGACATGTATCTAGCCAATTACCAGGCACCACTTGGCCCTCAATCATCAACAGGGACAGCCTTGGAAGTGCCCTAGCACTACTGGATGCAGGTCTGGAAGCCCTTAGCACTGCCAGGGTGATTCAGGGTATCATCAGCATGAAACAATCTGAACAGCATCACAATATCAGGACCTTATGCTAAACCAACAGCCCAATTACCCAGAATTATTTGTGTGACTCCCAGACCTCGCAAGCAACTCTTGACCTCTTGAGAAGCTCCCCAAAATTAAATAATTAAGTTAACTTTTTAGCACAAAAATAAGGACAAATTTAAGAATTACACATCACATTTTAATCTTTCAAACCCATGTTCTTCTTCAGCGATAGCATTTTTTTTTAAGATCAGGATTGAATTCTCATTTCACTGTTTTTAGACACAATACCTTGCCCTTAGGATTTTCTGAGGTTTTCTTGGTCCTCTGTGAACCATAAAAAACATTAACGTTTCCTGAGTTGTAAAGGTTAGAAAACAAAGTGGGAAAGGTGGAGCAGAGAGTAAGTACAGGGTTAAAGGAGTTTGCCTTGAATGTGGCTGTTCCTAGTTTAATCCCCTGACACCTCATATGGTCCCCTGAGGCCATTAGCAGTGTTCCTTGAGCACTGAGTTAGGAGTAAGCACTGGACACTGCTGGGTTTGGCCCCAAAATCAAACAAAAAAATAAAAAGACAAAGGGAATATGACAGGATAAGCAAATGTCATAGCGGGTATTCTAAATGATCCCCATGGAGGACTCCAACCATGGCACACAGAGAAGAGGAAGACAAGGGCCTGAGCTTTGGGAGTTAAATTCAGGGGTAGTTCCCTGACCTTGACAACCCACCTGCCTCTCCATCTGACTGTCTGGAAACAGGTCGATGAGAAAACGAGAAGTTTTGAACAGAGACAGTCTCTCAATCGCATCTAATCCTCCTCTGAGAGGGAGCGATTCTTAGATCAGAAAATGCTGGAAATAAGCAAAAATGACCTGCTCGGATGAGGTGTAGTACTAGTCATGAAAAAAAAAGTACCTGAAATCTGTAAAAAAAATGGTTTACATTTGTGCCTGTTTATTCCTCTAAGCGAATGCGTCTGGCTTATCATTTGTTTTAATTATTGCTAATGTGTTGCCTATCACTTCGTAAGCTTCTTCAAAGAGAACGGAATAAGCAGTTGTCATAACAACAAAGCTCTTCATTACCCTGGGAACCTTCGACAGCTTTATTTAAAATGAAGGAGAATAAAGAACCCTAACCAATTAGCTTTATCAGTCTGATTCATGTTCTTCTTAAACTGATAACTGTGTTTCCTGAAGAACTTACAATTTGATGGGGAATGTGTCATGAATATTTATGGTAACATAAAACTCAGAGAAAAAAAAACGGCAAGCTAATTAACACTTGGAAGGTATTTCTGGTCAAATTTCTGCCCAGTGATCTATTTGGTTTTTTTTAAATGAGTCTTATGAAACAAATCAAAGAATTAATGGGACTTTTGCCAACATCTATCCATTGGTTCAAGAAGAGCAGTGGGGCCTATTTAAGTGGAAACTTTAAAGCCCAGACATCCCCTCAGTGGATGTGATCTGCAGTAACTTTGCATTCTGGTAATCCAGAAATGTCCCTACCTGCCTCCCATCCTTTCTTTCTTCGTGCCTCACGGAATGGAAGCCCCCAGGGAGGTTTCATTCTGCCCTTCTCAGCAGAATTTCAAAAGCAGATGTTTTCTTCTGGCTGCAGCAGATAAGACTGAGATACAATTATTATTATGGTCCCCAATCCCATAGGTGCTGTGACTCTCGTGCTGTGACCATATGAAAAATAAAGCAAGAGAGGCCAGAGTGATAGCACAGCAGGTTGGGCTTTTGTTTGCACTTGGCCCACCCAGGTTTGATTCCAGTATCCTATATGGTCCCCTAAGCCTGCCAGGAGTAATTTTTGAGTGCAGAGCCAGAAGTAACACCTGAGCCCTGCAGAGCCAGGAGTAACCCAAAAACCAAAAAAGAAAAAAAAAAAAGAGGGCCAGATATAGCATGGGAGTAGGGCATTTGCCTTGCATGCAGAAGGATGGTGGTTCAAATCCCAACATCCTATATGGTCTCCCGAGCCTTCCAGGAGCAATTTCTGAGTGTAGAGCCATGTGTAACCCCTAAGTGCTGCCCGGTGTGACCCAAAAACAAACAAACAAAAAAGGCAAGAAACCAGAAAAGGTATCATGGGAACACATGGCCAACTCAGACCAGGATCCAGAGGTCTGATTGTCTTCTGCAAGTGCAAATGCATGCTGGGCAGGCAAGTGTTTCCTGTAAAGAACTAGGTAGGAAACGTTGCAGACCTTGTGGACGTAAGGCTTTTATGGTCACTACTCAGCCTTGTACTTCATGAATGAAACAACTGGAAACAACATGCAATTTCATGGTCTTAGCCAGAATTGATCCTATCATTGCTTGCTGCCTCAGAAACCAACAATATTGGCTACTCACCACCCCAGGAACATGCTACATGTTTCTTCCACAGGAGATACTTGCATGCATAGTCACAAAGGATTTTTGCAGTTCTAATAACATTTAATCCAGAAGTAAATATTTCTCTAAGAGGTGAACATTGATTTTTTTTTATCTCGCACTTGAGAAAATGAGAAGGAACTTTCTTGCTCTTTCAAAATCCAACAGCTGATATCTTGATTTTATTCAATGATCTTTCTGTCACACACCTACATACTCAGTGCAGATCAAACTAAAGAAAGTGATAATATCCAACAATGCTTTGTGGGAAAGGGGACTTGTGCTTGAGAGGCTGAAAAAAAATCTCTTCAACACTCCTCAAGGTCTGCTGAATCTTCTGTACTAACCCAAGAATAGCAGCAAGCAAATGCTATGTCCTGGTGCCTATGTCACCACACAAATCAGTCATAAAGGCCTTCAAATCTCTACTTACACAAACCAAAACCGGTAAGGACTTCAATCATTTGGGATCAAAATCAGAAAATTCACTTGGAACCATCCACAGTGAATCAAATGTAGAAGTAGTTTTCACTTTATTTTTTAAAGTTTAGAGTCTTGGAGACCTGAGCTATATAGTACAGCAGGTAGGGTACTTGCATTACAAGCAGTCAATGAGGGTGTGATCCACCAGTTTCCTATAAATGCTCCCACTCACTGCCAGAAGTAATCTTTGAGCACAGAGCCAGGAATAAGGCAAGAGCAGTAAGGTGTAGCCCCAAAATCAAAACAATAATAATAATAATAATAATAAATCGGAGGGACTGGGTGCTTAGGAGTCATTCTTGACAATATTCAGGATAGGAAGGAGTGCTAGGGATCAATCCCAGGGTGCCCTCATGGGAAACATATGTTTCAACCCTTGAAACCATCTCCCTAGTCCCTGGAGTACTTATTGATCGAGCTTAAAGAACACATCTGGAAAGATTCCTCCATTACCAAAGACCATGCAGGCAAGTATTACTTAATGATGACAACTATACAGAATCAGAATATCACATTAGCAAACACAGATGCACCATCTGTTCAGGAAACATGATTTAACTGATTCTTTTTTCACTAGATTTTAGTCTTATAAAAATTAACTCTAAGTTGTTCGGCTCAAATGAGTCTTCTCGAGAAATATGCTGTGGTGGTGGGGGGAACTGTAACTAATATACTCCACCTCCCGGTCAACGCAAGCACCCATACATTGGCTCCTGAGTCAGCCACAACATGTCTTTGCCTTCAGACATTCAGTCTGTTAGCAATAAGGATAAAACATACACAAATAAATATGTGTAAGACAAAATTTGGTGTAGGAAAGAGGTTAGCAACTACCAGGATTCAGAGAGGAGGAAAGGGTATCTAGAAAAAGAATTTTTTCCCCAGTATTTGGGGGGAGAGAGTATCCTTTCAAATAGTATACATAGAGCCCAAGGTCCATCCTAGAAATCCAGGCTTGCAGTTGAATGCCAGGTGATGTATGAGGCCCTGTAGTGCCAGAGATTCCCTGGTTTACCTGATAGTAATTGGGAGATCCTGGGACACATGCAGCACTACTCAGAGAAAATATTCAAAACATAAAAAGAATCAAGAAAATCAGTGGCTTATTTTCCTGAGGTAAAAATATCCCTTCCTATTTGTCTGCTCCCCTCCAAAGACAATGTTCCACTTTGTGCTTCCTATGTTGTGGATGGAAGAAGTGACTCCCTGAAAGAAGTAAGTCTTCTTCTGGGTGACTGGCAGCATGTTGCAGGTCAGGTGACTTCTGATTGTCTTGCCTAATTATGTAAGTGACTTGGATGAATAGTGAGAAAGTGAGTGTGGTAGCTTTGATAGAGAGAGTGCTACCATCTTCCTATTTCACCTATCTCTATCTTCCTGGCAAATAGCTGGATGATTTGGATTGGTAATGTCTGCCATGAACACTTGCCCAACATAAATGCTTGCATCAGCAGGCATCAGCCCCAGTCGAAAGTCATCAAACTATATTTGAGACGTACTTCATGGCCTACTTGATCTTCATGGCATGCGGGTGCAAGCCGCCACCAACAGAGTGTCCAGGGAAACTGTGGAAATTGGCCCAAGTAGAGCAAGGAATTACTCTTTGCAGGAAAAGGAAAATCAATCCTGATCTCACCTGGTTCTGACGTTTCCAGGCTCTTGATCTATCCTGAAGGAAGGAATTTAAGAAAGGAAACAAAGAGTGAAGTAAATTAACCTGTATTCAGGAAATAAGGGAGAGAAAGAGAGAGAAATACATTGACAGAGCACAGGGTTTTCCAGAGGGGAAGAAAGCCAAGAGGACACATACCAAGTGAAAAATGTGACAATTCTGAAGTGGGAATTGTACTACTTGCTTCTACTGTTCATTTTACAGGGTGTTTACCAAATTGCCACCACTTGAATTAGAATCTGCATCTTAAGGAAATATCAAGAAAAAGAAGAGCTTGGAAATTTTGGAAGTCTTCATTCATGTTATTACTGTTTTTGCTTAAAATTTCTCCTCTCCTGAGGAGTCTAGCCCTCTCTACATTTCAATGGATTTCTAGCCCTCAAGCTTGTGGGATGCTCCCTGTCTGTCAAAGTCTAAGAGTGGTTTCTTTCACATTGTTTCTTTCACAAAGTTCACATTGCCAAGACCTTCCTGTCTGTCTGCTTGTAACACATACATGATCTTGGTGGGCATTTGAGTTTTCTTTGTTTTATTTTGTTTTTGTTTTTTTTTTTTTGTTTGGGGGCCACATATTGCAGTGCTCAGGGTTTACTCCTATAATTATTTCATGGTATTTGGGGGATCATAGATGCTGGAGCTCAAACCCAGATTAGCTGGTTGAAAGACATATGATCTAACCACTGTACTACTGCTCCAGCCCCACATTTGAATATACAAGGAGACTAGAAGAAACGAGAGCTATCTATCACTCAAGAACTTAAGGCAATTTCAATATGAAATTAGAAAACTAGCAAAAATGATACTAATCACTTCAAAATTAAAGCAATCATTGTTTGGTAAGTTGATTTGGGGGCCACACCTGCTCAGCAGTTATCCTGGTTCTACATTTAAAGATCACTCTTGATAATGCTCAGGGGACTATATGGGATGTTGGAGAGCAAGCACCCTACATGCTGCCCTGTCTCTCCAGCTCCAGGCACCAGTATTAAGTAATAAACCAGGAACAACTGATAGTAGAAAAGAATCAACACTGCCATGAAAAGACTGAACTGAGTTGCCCATTCACTGGAAATTGTTCATCTAAAGTCAGTAAATCATGGTGAGCAACTGGAAGTTTTTGGACAAAGGATCAATGTAATCATAGACAATTTTAGCTTTTTCAAAAGATCCTAATTCTGACTAAAATAATTTTAATTTGTGCATATGTTTCAGCAGCTAATCAGGATATTTTTTGCAAACCAGGTTGAAAATAACTGTACTGAAAAATACATTTGTTATATAATTTATACTTCTGTTGACTTCAATTTGAATAACTTGTCTTATATCCCTATTTCCCCCAGTGCTCTACATGCATCTCAAAATAATTACCATAATTCAAACACAAATTTACATGGAACCCAAGTCATTAAAAATACTTTAGTTTTGGCTGCCCAGCTAGCTCAGTCAGTAGCGCATGAGATTCTTAAAAATACTTTAGTTTTACAAGTTTCGTGTTTACTTACTACTTTCCTTTTCTTTAGGCCACTTATGAGAAATTATTTTCAAATGGGAAACATTCATGCTAAATATTTCCTAAAGACCATTTATAAATAAAAGACAAACATTTGTAAAATATACATGTTTCAAAATTCTTCAAGTTTACTGCTGACTTTTTTTGGGGGGGACTTCATTATAAAATGCCAAAAAGGTCACTTCATTACATAAGAAATTTAGGGTTACTGATTTGATAACATTTATGTATGCATAGTTAGCTTTTTCATTAACATCTTTAATAATAATCATTTTAACCTATATCAAAATCTCTATTTTCTTTATATATTCACATACTAACATCAGTAATAAGTGACCCAAAAGTACTTTTTTTTTTTTTTTTTTTGGTTTTTGGGCCACACCCGGCGTTGCTCAGGGTTTACTCCTGGCTGTCTGCTCAGAAATAGCTCCTGGCAGGCACGGGGGACCAAATGGGACACCGGGATTTGAACCAACCACCTTTGGTCCTGGATCGGCTGCTTGCAAGGCAAACGCCGCTATGCTAACTCTCCGGGCCCACCAAAAGTACTTTAAAGCATCTCCCTGTACATAGACCTGAATGGTAGTATAGCAGGGAGGAAGTGTGCCTTGCCAACCAGGGTCAATCCATACTGACACCCCAGTATTGTCCAAGACTACCAGGAGTGATCCATAGCACTGAGTCAGGAGTAAGCACTGAGCACTGCCGATGTGGTCTATAAACTAGAAAGCTACAAAGCATTTCCCTGCTAAAGGCATTTACTTTTATGCATTCAACCCAATTTGATTCCTGGCACTATGCCATGCCTCAAGCATCACAATGAGTAGTTCCTAACGACAGAGCTTAGGAGTAACTCCCAGGCACTGCCAGGTATGGCCCCAAAACCAAAATAATAAATAAACTCCTTGATAATAATTTGTTTAAAATTCCTAGCCTTTAAAAAAAATGTAACTGAAAGGGTACATCTCAACCTTCAACCTTTTTATTTCTCTTTCTATTGGATTATCTTTCTCTAATAAAGTTAGCATACTTATAAAATATCTTCTTTTCTTTATAGTAATGATTCCTATATTTTTTATTTTATTTTTACTTTTGGGCCATACCCGGTGATGCTCAGGTATCACTCCTGGCTATGCGCTCAGAAATCGCTCCTGGCTTGGGGGACCAAATGGGATGCTGGGGGATCGAGCCGAGGTCCAGCCTGAGTCAGGCACATGCAAGGCAAACTCCTACTGCTGCACCATCTTCCAGCCCCTGATTCTTATTTTTATATAAAGTACTTCTTTGACTATTATATTTATATCATATTTTAATATGTTTATATATTTCAAAGGCTACATTTGAACTATAAAATAAGAATATTCCAGCATAATTACTAGTTATTAAGTAAGGGTATTTTTACTTATATTACCATTTCTATTTGTTTTTAGAACTATAGTACCTTACTGTTTAGTATAAATATGCTTGAATTTGACCATTTTATTTGCATTGGGTGTACTTTTGTTTCCTACATTAGGCTCACTAAAGACAAATATTTTTAATATGGGGCCGGAGAGATAGCACGGAGGTAAGGCGTTTGCCTTTTATGCAGAAGGTCATCGGTTCGAATTCCGGCATCCCATATGGTCCCCTGTGCCTGCCAGGAGCAATTTCTGAGCATGGAGCCAGGAGTAACCCTGGAGCACTGCCAGGTGTGACCCAAAAAACACAAAAAACACAAAACAAAAATATATTTTTTTAATCATTTCTTTTTAAGAAAAAAAATATCTTCTTTAAACCAACAGATGCTTATTCTTGACAATAGAACTGCAAAAAAGAAGACTATAATTATTGTGATAATCCCTTGGATTCTTGGAAGAGATACCCACATCTATGCACAGATTTAGGTGCTTGTTGTGCCATTGATACCTCATAAATCAATCTGGAAGGTTCTTATATCACTGTGCATTTCATCTGAATCTCCTTTGCTTTTCAATGTCTCCTTGTGCTGAAATCCTGAGATCATATGTATTATTCCAAAAGTGTTTCATCAGGAAGATATAAACAGACGTGCCTAGATTTTTCTTGATCTGCAATGTGTTGTCTCTACTGGGTCTACTAAAGACATAGTTCCTCTTTCCTACACCCCCTTACCTGGCATGTTTATATGAATTGACTACCAGTTATCACCACAGTCTATCCTGCATTATTAATTCTGGACTTCCCTCCTGTTCCACATCATATTTTCTAAATACATTCTCATCATTTATCTAAACAGTAGTTTTAAAGTATGTTTTTTTTCCTTGGTAGTCAAAAAATTACCATTTCACCTTTTATGCTCATAAAATAGGAGATTGGTGATGATTCTGAGGTTTTTTCCTAACCAGTAACTGTCAGATTTCAAAAATTCCCAAGTCAAATTGCAAAAGGATCACGGGTAATGGATTCTTTGTATGGACTCATTTGGATCTCTAGCTTATTCCTGACTAGAGTAATAAGTTTATCCACCATCACTAGAGCAGTGATTGTTATATCTTTGTGAGTATAAAGCTATCTCTGTGTGTATTTCTGCCTGTATGTGAGAGAAAGAAAAAGAGATGACTAAAAATTTCTAAATTACAGACATGAGATATCAGCAATGTGATATGCTACATGTGTGAGGGCAATCACTGATCGCACTTAAAAATAGACTTGGCAGGGCCGGAGAGAAAGCATGGAGGTAAGGCTTCCGTGCCTTGCTTGCAGAAGGACAAAGGTTCAAATCCTGGCATCCCAAATGGTCTCCCAAGCCTGCCAGGAGTGATTTCTGAGCATAGAGCCAGGAGTAACCCCTGAGCGCTGCCGGGTGTGACCCAAAAAAACAAAAACAAAACAAAAAGTCTTGGGACTTCTCAGAATAGTATTTTTCAACTCTTAGATTTAACTTTTTTAACATCTTTTTCCCTACATTGATTCTAAATTCTAATATATATATATATATAGAGAGAGAGAGAGAGAGAGAGTATATATATATATACATATATATATGTATATATATATGTACACACACACACCAAGAAGTATGTCCTTCTTAGAATTTTCTGCCGTTTCTAACACAATACACTATACTTATCAGAGACTTCAAAATAAGTGACAAAGTAAAACAGGTAAGGGGAAGTATAAAGACAATTTGAATAAAACTTTTTTATTTGGGGTTGTTTGGGGGGGGGGTAACACCCGGTGACACTCAGGGGTTACTCCTGGATTTGTGCTCAGAAATTGCTCCTGGCTTGGGAGACCATATGAGATGCCAGAAGATTGACTGTCCTAGGTTAGCACATGAAAAGAAAATACCCTACCTCTTGCACCATAGCTCTGGCCCCTGGAATAAAAATTCTTAAATAACAAACACCAAGATGGAGAGAGCAGGGAATATGAATCTTACTGATGAAATCACTGACGACTAGTCACTAAACTTTCTATGAAGAAGGGAAGAGGAAATGAAGCACTGTAGCCAAATGACATACAATTTATGCTTTTTGAGAGGGAAAATTCAGAACTATTAAAGAAAAAATGAAAAATGGTCCATTTTTAAAAGGCTATACATGAGATGAACAGTCTGGTTAGATACTATAGTGGTTATTGCACACGTTTTCCAGATTCATTCGGTGCCCATGAGAGATTCTCAGCTCTCTCATACAGCTTTTTGCTAACCATTTTTCATTATCTGTATGAGGTGGGCATATGCCAGTCACTATGCTAAGGAATTTATAGAAATTACCTGTTCAGAACATGTAATCAATTAGACATATCAAAATTCTAAAATTCTCATTGCTTCACTTAGCAGAATTCTTGCTATATTTCTCTGATGAAATACTATTATCTGTGTATATTTATACTAGTTCCCTAAACTTATTTGAACTAATTCCCCTTTTCAAAATAAATAAATAAATAAATAAATAAATATACATAACTCAACACTCTACTGAAAATCTGCCTCAAAACAACAAAACGTGTTTTCCATATTATTCCAGTGCTCTTCAACTTTCTCAGAAGATTACAATAACACCCACTTTGGAAAACAATATTTTATACAGGTGAAAAAACTGAAGCTAAAAATAATGAGTAACTGACTCAAGTTTTTACAACTAGCTACAAATTGTAGATACAAATTGAGTAGATAGATTTAGCTGACAAAGACTCTCCTTCCAGACATTAAACTTAGGCATTACTACCCAAAACTCCAGGTACTCTTTCATAAGAATTGTACCTTATTACAATAAAATTATGGAAATCTCTTTATAAGTGCTTGTCCTTACAAAACACTATAATGCTAACTTTGACATATATAATATGTAAAATATGTATTTAAATATATAATATATAATATATATTTATTATATTTATTATATATATAATATATATACCCTAAAGCATCCTTAAGAATTCATTACAAGATTTCTGGGAAATGCCTGAAGCCATACAAGAAATAAAAACCATAGGAAGTTTAAAATTCTTGGGTTTTATTTTACTCAATAAATTATAAACACAAACTATGAAGATGATAAGCTAGTCAGACCTAAATTAATAGTCTCTGTTTTATACAGTTCCATTCTGTTCTCCCAGACTTTCTATGGTCTTGCCTGTTTTTACATAGGCTTGTCTTTGTTTTGAAAGCTCCAGAATAAGTCTTGATTTGTAAAATGATTTTACATTCGTAGATACTTGTAATTCTCTCAGGTAATCTACAATGAATTTCTTCAGTCATCCTTTCCCTCATATGAAAATAGCATCTAAGGGTTTTCCCTCTTCATGAAAGCTCTCTCTCTCTCTTATTACAGTGACTGGATCTTTGGCAGATAGGAACCAAGTGTATCTACTCTCATAGGAACAAAAAACACTTCTTGTTTTGAGAACAAATCCCTATTGTCCCATGCCATAATACTGTCAGTACACAAGTGTTGGTTGGCAGCAGTGGCTCAGAAAAATGACTAAGCATTTCACACCAAGTAACTATGCTATCATCTACTTTTCAGTATCCTAGATCCTTTCCTTGTGTAGCCTTTGATCAGCCAAAAGAATTCCCCCCTCTCTTTCATGAATGATTCAATGATGATGGTCCTTACACTTATAATAACACCTTTCATTAATCCTTTGAAGTATTGCAAAAATAAAATGTCCCTCCCCTCCTAGGTTTTATTCTGATGGGTCTTTGTGATCTCATCTAGTCAAACCTAGAGAAGGAGTGAATTAATTGATTGAACAAAACTTTTTCTGCACTAGAGAAATGCTAGTCAACAAGACAAGTAAGGGCTCTGCTCTCAGAGAAATCACATTAGTGACTTCAAACTTACTTTGTATTTTTCATCCTTATTTTGTATTTTTCCAACTGCAACAGATATACAAATGATACATTTGGGGCAGTCAATTAATATCAGCTCTCTTTTTTCATCTGGATTCAGAATCAATGTAAAGTTTGTATATCCTGAAGGAGAGATAATTTAGAATTTTGTCCCCGGTGGACCCTAGCCAAGAAATAAGAATATATACTAGTCTCAACTAAGGGTCATTTGAAGTTTGTTTATAATAAACTAAGGAGCTAAACCAATGGAGATCAAACTGACAGTTTGGTTATAGTTAAAGCTGGTTGGAGAATGTGGCATGATGTGTGCCCTTTATTGTTGAACTTAAAGTGTGTTTCCTTACTCCCAATATAGTAAAAAGCTGCAGAGGACTTCCTCCTAGAAGCAGAGCTCATCAAAGAGCAAAGGGCTCATTTAAAAAAAATTTGGGGAGATACCAAGACCAAACAGGTGTAAGACTACTAAGTAGTAAGCTAGGCACAGAGGGGACCACATATTCTAGCAGCCCTGGGGTGAGGGAGGAGGATATGGGAGGTAGGACAGGAACGGAGATGAAGGGAGGACAAATCAGTGATGGGAATCCCCCTGATTTAATGTAAATATGTACCTAAAATATTATTGTCAACAATATGCAAGCCACTATGATCAAAATAAAAATCATATTAAAAAAAAAAACTTTGTTGACACACTCCTCTGGCAAAGAAAGAAATCAACGTAATGAAGGGAGAAGCAAGGATAACAGCTGAACTCAAAAACTAGTGCTGAGACTGAAGAAAGTTGTTTGTCTTTAGAATCTGAATGATCTGGAGATGCTTATGATGAACTCTGTGATATTCATGGGTCTCTGGATAAATTAGTACTTAGGGTGACATTCATTTTGAAAAAAAAAATTGCAGGTAAGTGGCTGGACAGATAGTACAAATGGTAAGGCACTTGGCTTTGCATGTAGCAGGCTCTGGTTTGATACCCAGCATCACATAAGGTCCTCCAGGTAACACCAAGAGTGGCCCCTGAACACAGAAGCAAGAATAGCCTCTGAGCACTACAAGGTGTGTCCGCTCCCTTCCACCCAAATCATACAAATCACAAAGATAAGCAGAGCAGGACTTGCAAGCTATCCCTTCATATCTGAATGGAAAACGATAGCAATTTACAATACAGTTTCTAAAACAGTAAGGAATTATGACAGTAATTGGGAGAAATATTTTTAATAATGCTTTACACGTGACATGTTATTTGAAGAAGCCTGTCTTTGGAAATTCAGTCTTGCTTTCTTGCAGGCCTGATTTCATATTTTCTAACATAACCTAAGAAGAAACAAATGATTTTCCACCAAAACAATTGAGAGGTGTTACCAGTCAGACCTCGGGTTACTTTGAATGCCAGCTTGTTGGCTCTGGAAGCGCTACCCACACACTTAGTCCTAGTCCAAAGCTGTCGCTGTTCCTAAGAGATCAGGTCACACTGTTGAGCAGCCCAATTTATTTAAGTCTGCTATTTTATTTCAAGTGCTAATTGTCTCTCACAACAAACAGAGACTCCTCTCAGCTGCAATTATTGGCATTACAATAGATAATCAACAGGAAAGCCTGGAGCAGAGGAGAGTTGCCTTGGTTACAAACCTGGGATACTTTTGGTATCACAGTTCTGGCCTCTGTTTTGTAGTTGTTGTTTCCTAAAATCTGCCCAAGAACAAAGTGTTGTGTTGTTTGTCTTTTCTTCTAGAGGCCCAGGCAAGTTAGTTTTAACCAGTATAGAAAGAATCCCAGTGTGAAATGGATATTTACATAAAGTCTCTTTAATCAATGACCCTATCAAATCTATTCCACTACATGTCCTTGCACTTAGAGAATAATGAGAAGAAATTAAAGTTATTGTTCATGTTGGAGAAGCCATTTACTTCATTTGCTCTAGTTGCCCTAATCAGCCACAACTAACTCTATGCTCTCATCTCTCTTTTATAAAAAAGCAAAATACACTTGGGAACATTGGTAGAGGGAGGTAAACACTGGTGGTAGGATTGGCCCTAATTCATTGTATGTCTGAAAGCCAACTACGAAAGACTTTGTAAATCACAAAATGGTTTCAATAAAATAAAATTTAATTGTAAAAAAAAAAAGGCAAAATAAATCATTATAAGTCCATCCTCATTCCAGGTCCTCAAATGGTATTTTCCCTCAAACATGGACAGAATAAGACTTGGAAATAAAAATGCTTCCCAAAGGACACTGCTAGGACTTTGTTCATTTATCACTCCATGATTTGGAGAAACTGAATATTTTTTAAAAAGAAGAAAAGTACAATTAAGGGGCTGGAGCAGTGGCACAAGCGGTAAGGCACCTGCTTTGCATGTGCTAGCCTAGGATGAATCGCAGTTTGATCCCCCAGTGTCCCATATGGTCTCCCAAGCCATGAGCAATTTCTGAGTGCATAGCCAGGAGTAACCCCTGAGCATCACCTGGTGTGGCCAAATAAAAACCAAATAAAAAAATATTAATAGTTTGGAAATACATAAATATTGGGAAAAGCATCAATGGCATCATAAAATGTAAACAGAGGTTAAACCAACATGAACCTTTCAATTCTCTCATAACACAAAGACCTAATTTTCCTATACAAACCCCACATTATCTAGATTTCATTATCAACATATTTATGACCATGGCTCCCTTCTTAGCTTAATTTCTTTCCTGTGAATCCTACTGTCTTTCAAGTTGGCTTCTTGGTCTCAGATTTTGGCCCCTGCCCCACTTATGCAATTTTTATTCATTAGCTTTAGGAATATCCTGAACGCCCACAGCTGTCCATGTGACTCCAGGTTGAGAAACACTGATTTAGAGGCTTTATGTCCCCTGACACTATAAGGGAAACTGTCCCTGGAATTCATTTACCTCATTTTATTCATGGTCCCTTCTACATCCATTATAATCTCTTTCTCTGTATTTTATTCTCAATGAAACATAGATTATTTTTTATCTTTCTAGCTTTAAGACAGGCACAATTTATTAAACTACTGAAAGAGGATCCCTAGTTTACCCTTTACTCATTGTCCCTTATGGCTCCATTTTTAGCTGACTAAACTCTATATTTTGGTCATTCTTACAGATTCCTGGATTTTCTCTGACTGAGTAGTTTGCATTTTTATAAAATCATACATTCTGCCCCAAATTCTTGGGCTTAGAGAAGACCAAGGCATAATGGGAGATCATCAAATAAATAACTTGAAAGATCCTAGCTACATACAGGGTATTTGTCTTATCTTGACAACACAGATGGGTACTAAATTAATAGAGATCTCTGGGAAATAAATGGGAATCTTCTCATACTTTGTTTGAGTAACACAAAGGTTCAGTTTTATAAGTAACATAAAGACCCAATTTTCCCATGCAAAACACACAAAGAAAACCATATTTAGTCCTTTACTAAGTTTCTCCTTTGCTAGGGAGTTTCTCTTCTATTTACTTTCCAATAAACTCCTCTATTTTCTCTGAGTCTGAACATCTTCATAATTCAGTGTTCTCATTCTTAAAAATATTGAACAACCTGGGTACAGTGAGTGAACAGAGAGATCTTCCATCACTGCTCCTGAATAACCACTGTCTTTCCAGTGCAGATCCATCCCTTTCTATTCTACTTTGACAATAGAGCTAGACAGAAATGTGTTCTTTGATAAACATGACCAATGTAGGGCACAGAGACAAAGAGAAAGGGACAGAGATAGAGACAGCAAGGACTTGATATTGGTTGGATAGGTATTGGTTGATTGGCTGGCTGGTTTTTGCTCTGGGGGCTATTCCTGGGGGCTCTACTCAGGATCACTTTGAGCACTTCTTAGGGCACCATGCAGTGCCAGGAACCACCTCCACATGAAAAATAAGGACACTTTGTCCTTTGAGATGTCTTTATGGCCCAAGACTTGTGACTTTATATTCCAAATGTTTAGACCTTTTCATAATAGCCTCATGGCAGCAGTGCTCCCGAGTGTTGTTTCCTCTAGGTTCCTAAATAGCTTATAGGAAGATCAGTCCTAATGTAAGGGGTTACTCCTGAGGCATACTGAGGAGCTAGCAGCTTCTAAATCTTATTCCTTGCCTTTATCTTTTTTTCCTTTTTTTTCTGGGGCCATAAATGATGGTCAGTAATACTACTAATTACTGTTTTTCTATTATCAAAATGTCCCATTTTTTCCACCATTTGTTAAACAGTTCTTTATTTTCCCTATGGAAACATACATCTAAAGTGGTTCCTAATTTTATCTCAACTGATCCAAAAATCATCATGTAAACTGAAATATTAGTATCTTAAAGTTCCAGAAAATTCAACAACAAAAAAATTAAGAACTTTAGGGGCCAGCGAGGTGGCGCTAGAGGTAAGGTGTCTGCCTTGCAAGCACTAGCCAAGGAAGGACAGCGGACCAATCCCCCGGTGTCCAGTATGGTCCCCCCAAGCCAGGGGCAAGTTCTGATCGCTTAGCCAGGAGCAACCCCTGAGCATCAAACGGGTGTGACCCGAAAAACCAAAAAAAAAAAAAAAAAAAAGAACTTTAAACAATTTCTGGTAGATAAAAGACTTTTGCATAAAGGGGTGTAGGGTGGGAAAAGAATTATTTTCATATATTATATTTGGAAAACAGTTCTACCTTACTAAAGCTACCAGCTCTGCCCACAGATAGGAAGAAAGCAGCTCTTAGGGGAGTCCATCTGTTTGTCTTTCTCTGGCCTTCAACTGTTTGGACATTATGGACAGTTCTTTGATGGACTCAATCTACCAATTCTAGTGTTAACCTCACTCAAACCAGCCTTATGGATATAGGCAGGATATGGTCAACTGTTATGCTTGCTACCAAACTATGTGACAAGTTGAGGTTTTGTCAGAGGACAATTTGAATAACTACTAGTGAGGGAAAGAACCTGGGGATGATCCAGACACCTCTTGCCCTCACCATCCTCTTTGAACTCTCTAGGCACTTCCATGTTGAGAACTTTCTCCACTATGGCCTGGGTCTTCCTATGTGTGTTGGATGCTAGAAAAGCTTTCAATCCTTTATCTGTGCAGATCATAAGCAATACATGTTGGCAGCCAAGCACTGAGAAGATGTTCAAAGAACCAAGACATGCCTTGGAATAAAGCAAAATGCATAAAAGTATATAAGGCCCAAGGTAATCTTTTTAAAACTAGAGGATTAGCTATGTATTTTCTCCAACAGACAGTGAATTTCAAATGTGTATGATCTTTTCCTCACTGCTTAATCAGGAATCAGTGATAGGGCTCATTAAGCTTCATTAAGAGCTTTTTGATGATTCTTCTCTTTGTTATTTGAATTATGTCAATAGCAAGTAAAACACAGGATCTAATAGTACATGAATTTTTTAATTATTCAAAGACTTATTATAAGACTTGTCAATTTCTGTATCTCTTTCATAGGTCACATTTCCTGTGGCAGGAGCATCCCTAATAGGAGAATAGCTGTGAAAAGTAAAATTCATAAAATGAGATTTTTTTAAATTGGTAACAAGCTTAAAGGTCAGTCCATTTCAACTCCCTAACATGGTGGGCTAGTCTTGCTTCTTAATCTGTAACTTTTTAAAAATGTATTAAAAACATATTTATATTTATCCTTGTTTAATTTGTATATCTATTTATAGATAGGAATATTTCTATTTACAGAAGGAAGGAAGGAAGGAAGGAAGGAAGGAAGGAAGGAAGGAAGGAAGGAAGGAAGGAAGGAAGGAAGGAAGGAAGGAAGGAAGGAAGGAGATATGAATGAACTGACAGCATAAGCATAGATACACACTTTTGTCTTTCACCTTAAGAAATAGAAGACAGGGTTTGGAGACTTTTGTCTTTCACCTTAAAAATAGAAGATAGTATAAAAAGATAGTATAGAGAGTAAGTCACTTGCCTTGTGCAGTGAATCCTAGTTTAATCCTTGGTACCATATATGCTCCCAGGAACAATGTTAGCCAAGAATAGATCCTGAGCACTGCCAAATGTGTCTCATGCAGCCATTTTTCCATAGAGAAGATGCCACTGCCCCAAAAGACTTTTGCCCAACAGTCATAGACAGGAGGTGCTGAGCCCAGCTTCACTTCGCCCAACAAATGTAGTTCTATTGAGGGAAAAGAATGTGTTCCCTGGCCACAAGGCTCCTACACAGTCTTGGGCTTTTCCAGTGGCCTCTACACAGTTACCAACCATGTCTGACTAAAGGAAACCTAAATCAGACATGATAGAAGCTGGACCATTTATCACCCTTCACAACCAGGTCAACAGGAGGGTCAACTATGAAGCAGGGAGTCTAAACAACTCTATTTCATGCTGGGCTGGAGACAGTGTTTGTGGGCAGCTACTGAGAGCGAGTACAGGTTGTAGAAGGTACATGAGCATACCCAGAGGCAGAGGTTCACTTGATCCAACCAGAGAGAAATGTCAGGAACTATTTTCTGGTGAATTACAGGTTGTCTGCAACCCGGAAAAGGTCTCTAATCCCCCAAACCCTCTGTAAATGTTTTTATTCACAGCAGTGAAAAAACATGCCAGGATCATGAGCAGGTGATGGAGGGAGATGGGTACATTCCAACAGAACGTTGTCTTGTTCTGTTGTGTATCCCAAAGGGAAGTGTGTTTTTCTTTTTTTTTTTTTGTTTTTTGGGGGGCCACACAGGTGGTGCTCAGGGGTTACTCCTGGCTGTCTGCTCAGAAATAGCTCCTGGCAGGCACGGGGGGGGGGGGGGGAGGGACCATATGGGACACCGGGATTCGAACCAACCACCTTTGGTCCTGGATCGGCTGTTCGCAAGGCAAACGCCGCTGTGCTATCTCTCCGGGCCCGGAAGTGTGTTTTTCTGACTCTCAAATGAGCTCCAAAGCACTTGTAGCCTTTTATTGTTTGTGTTTTTGCAGCTATATCTAGTAGTCTTCAGAGTTTACTCCTGGATATTCACTCAAAGATCACTCCTGGTGTGGCTTGTGGGACCATATTGGAGTGCCAAGGATTGAACCCGGGTCAGCTGGGTACTATCCACAGTACTATCACTCTAGTCACTTACTTGCTTATGGCCTTTTAAAGAGTTATGAAAGTATGTGCAGACTCGGTGGTCTGGGATTGTTCTTCACACGCTCAGCTTTTCACAACAGTTCTGCTTATGAGGCTGAGTGGATACAGTCCAATGGCACAGGCAAGTTTGATTGACTTGTAGATCATGAGAAACCCTCACACATTTCTAAATGGGGGATCCCCAGTGTGGTAGACACTACCCCCACCCTGCTGGGATTCTCTCTCATGTCCCTAAGCATTGCTATCATCCCCCTCTACAACCAATGGTGGGCTGCACACTTGACATCATGTTTCTCAAGCAAGCTGCTTCTCTGTAGCTTCTCTGTAGACTCTCCCTGTGCTACAGAGGCCAACACTAATCACAGTGCTCTCCCCATTAGCAGATAGCAACAAAAGACTTCACACTATACAACATGGAACCATGGTTTGTCACCACTTTCTATTTGTGTTATTTTTCTCAAGATTGTTATAAACATCTGGCATCTTCTGTTTATCCTGCTGCTCAGGAGAAATACACTGATTATGTGTCGAAGGGAAACAGCAACTGCTTTAAAGGTAAAATTGATGTTATTTCTTTCATTTAACATTCATTGAGACTGGTGAAATGACAAAAGAAAGAAGAGTTTATATCCTTGCCCTAAAGTAACATACAACCTAATATTTTCTGTCACCACTTTCTGTTGGATTCTGTGTAACATGCTATTTTTAAAAACTGTTTCCCTCCTTTTTGCTATGATATTTTGATATTAAATAAAGTCTCCCAAATAGACAGCTGCACCTTATGACTATCTGTATTGTGTTAAATATTACTATAAACAATTGTCTCTTTTTTCTTCAGGACTACATTCTCATTTACAAAAGAATCTTGGAAGAAAAAAGTAAACAGTTGGAAAGTAAATTTCTATCTGGTCCTATTAAAATTTTTGATAAGACCTTGTTTATAGTCTAGAAAATGTCATGCACAAAAAAATCTTAGAGAAGTTTTGAATGTTTTACTATGTTTCTTGGAGAAATAGAAAAAGAAATTGAAAGCAAATAAGATATAGTAAACCTAATAACCATTTCTTTTAAGGAAAAAAAAAAGCTCAAACAGCTACCGCAAATCAAACTAACTTAATAATGACATCTTTCCACAGGATTTAGAGAATAAACTTGGGAAGTATGAATCTAAAGAATGTAGAAATGGTGTCATTGAAAAAGAAAAGGACTGAGAGCTCTAATGGTATAATAAATGTTCACATTCCTGAATTCTTCCAGTGATTCCAGCACTCTCTAAGTCTATATTAGTGGTATATTAATTCTGACTAATATTTCTCCAGAGAAACAAAACCAATTTTACACATACACATACACACACACTCACACACACACACACACACACACACACACACACACACACACACATCCAGAGAGAGACAGAGAGAAAGAGCCAGCAAGATTAGCACAATGACTTGTGTGATCAGAGAAGGTAAGATATAATACACTTTGCAGTCTACAAACTGGAGACCCTGGAGGGCAAACACTTCATTTTATTTTTGTAATCTCAAGGCCTGAAAGACAGGGAAGGCAAGTGTTCGAGGTCAGGAGAATATGGTTCCATGGACTCAAACAGAGAAGGAATTTACCCTTTATTTGACCTCTTTCTCTATCCTCATTAGATGAGATAATGTCCACCCCAGGTTGGAGGGGCAAATCCTTCTTTCTTCAGTCTCCTAATTCAAATGCTCCTCTCTTCTGGAAGTCTGACAGACCCAGACAGTAATCATGTTTTCCCACAGAACCTGGGCATCCTTTAGGCCCCACTGGGGGACAGGAGATAAACCATTAATGAGCCAAACTTACATATTTCCACAGTTCCAGGGCAGATTTCCCCAACTGAAAATCACATGCTTCCAGGGAGTGACATATTCATGGGAAGACTATATACGAAATGGTATCACCCTACAAAATGTCAAAACCATACTTGTGATAGCATTTCTAGAATAAACTGAAGCAAAAGGAAAGTTATCATTTATGAGACCCATACGCCAAGCACCTAAGAATTGACATAGACACCCCTTGTTAAATCTTTCCTCGTCTTGTCAGTTGCAAGCAGTCCTGACATCTTGATTTTCACTGGTTGCCAGTCCATTCATCTGATGGGAGGCTTGATGCTGAGGAGGAATGAGAGAGATGTCGGGAGCCTAGTTTGGGCTGAAATGAAAATTCTCAAAGAAGCAGTAATGGTGACATTGAAAAAAATCACATGAATCATTGGGTTGTACAGAATAGGAACTTGTTCAAACATGATCAAGAAAAAGAAGTATTTTGACAGGAGATCGTGGGGTCTTATGGTGCTCAGTTTTAAGAAGTACACACAGCTGCAAACAAGACTGGGCAGGATAACAAGAATAACCAGGTTTTTTTCTTTGCTTCTTATGGAAGTTGTCACTTATATCCACTACTCTCAGTGTGGCCTCTTTTAAAATTCAGAGGCCTGAGACATCCCACCTTTGAGAGAAGCCAGACAGCTTTTTTGAGAGAAAGGAAAGGTTTGTTCTTTTAACGATTCATTTTTAATAGAGTTTTTGTTTTGTTTTGTTTTGTTTTGTTGATTATTGGGCCACACCAGGTAGCTCTCAGGGCTTACTCCTGGCACTGTGATCAGAAATTGTTCTTGGCTGTCTGGATCGAATAGGATGCTGGGGGTCGAATCTGAGTTGACTGCGTTACAAGGCAAAATGCCCTATCCACTGTGCTATCACTTCGGCCCCTATTTTTTTTTAATAGTTTTAGAATTGAAATGCTGTGGTTTGACCAGTTCAGTCCCTCGATTATTAGCCTCTTAGATCCAACTATGCCCAGAGAAGTGTGGCAAGGCTTATATTTGGAGCAACAACGGCGCCACCTAGAGTTAATGAGTGGGCTCAGGAAGGGAACGTTGAAGGAAAATTGGAGGCAAGTGCTATTATAGCTCTGGCCCTTCTGTACCCCTTACACATCAATGAAACTGTAATTCAAGGAGGAGCATATAGAAAAATAAGTCAGTACTGGTTCTTAGGACAATAGGTTAAATTGCTACACTAGAAATAATTACAATAGAATTACTACAATAGAATTGTTTCCAGAAGGACTAGAGCCACTGATTTGAATGGTATCTTGGCCATTGTATATAAATATTCTGGAATGTGGTCATTAATGAAGAAAGCAAAACAGTAGCGGGGAGGATAAGCTATTTGCCTTGCACGTGGCCAAACCATGTTTGATCTCCATCATCCCATATGGTCCCCCAAACCCACCAGGAGTGATCCCTGAGCTCACAGCCAGGAGAAAACCCTGTGCACCTCTAATGTGGCCCCCAAATCATAGAATGTCACCATCATAGCCCCCTGAAAGAGAAGACAACATACAAAATGAGAGAAGAAGTTTAGCCAAGACTACTTGCCCTTTTGAACAGTCTTTCTCTTTTTTCCCCTCTCCGCCCCTCCCCAAGCCAGATGAGGCTTTCTTTCTACATCTTTACTCTTTGAAATTATTTTGCAATGTCTGGTGTAGATATAATTTGGACATACTTCTTTATCCCTAACCAGTCTCCTTTACATTTCTCAGCTTCTGTGCAGCAGAGTTGACAATTATTCTAATGCCAATCCATATCTTTATTCTTTTTTAATTTTTTTTGTTTGGGGTCACACCTGGCAGTGCTCAGGAGTTACCCCCTACTCTGCACTCAGAAGTCACTTCTGGCAGGCTCAGGGGACCATATGGGGCCTGGATTCGAACTGGGGTCCGTCCTATGTTGGCCACTTGCAAAGCAAACGCCTTACTGCTGTGCTATTGCGCCAGCCCCTTCATCTCTTAGTTCTGATTCTTGCTATAAATGCTGATTTTATCCACTGTTTCAATTTTTTAAATAATGAAGAGATGACTCAATGATCTAAGTGCATGCTCTGCACGTGGGAAGTCTGGACCCAATGGTCCCCCTAAGGATCATGTTGTAGCCTCCAAGTAATACCAGGTGTGACACCCAAAAAAACAATAGCAACAGCAACAACAACAACAAAATAATTAAGGTACTTTAGTGGTTTGTCTATAAAAATCAAGACAGCTTCTTTGTTGTTTTTTTTCTGTTAGATTGGTGTCTCAACCTTCCACCTCCCAGTATTAATTTATCATTCACTTTGTGTTGCTTTCTCTGTCAAAAAAAAAAAGTTAAAGTTAATTTTTAGTTCTTTCCCTCTATACTGTCACTTCAGATTCACAGTTGCTAAGTGTTCCAGGAACCCACCAGAGGGACTTTCTCATGGTGTGATTTGCAAACTTTGAAATAACACCCACCAGCAGAAGCACCATATGCTATGGAGTTACACAGTAAACTGACAGGAGTGTCTCATTTGTCATTTAAAATTCAGAAAATGTCAGCAATTTTCATACTAAGCAATTGCCTAAATGCCTCTCTGGTTAGTAAGAACTAACATTTACTAGAAATGCACATGAAACTATGAAATTTTATATTGTGGTACTAAAGTAATAATTACCCAAGCCAGGACTACGACCTATACAACTCAATGAACATATGGACAAAAATTTCAAATTCATGTCCTCACTTTCTATCATATTGTGCATCTCCTAAGTGAATGCTTTTACCCATAAGGTTTAAGACATTTGGACTATGCAAACTCGACAACATTGATGGTTCAAATGTGCCTTTTTATGATAAATTATAATACCAACGAATATTTTTAATCCATTAAAAGCAAATTTAGCATAAAACACAAACTGTTTCCTTTACGAACTTTTATCCAGCTGTATTTGGCTATAGAGGAGCCAACATAAAAAAAAGTACTTGGCAATTCTTATTAATTAAAAGATTTTAATTACAGCTAAATATCATATATTTTCCATGTTAAAAGGTTCATATAAATCAATGTTATTGCGTTAGGAAAAAATTAATAGTATGGGAATGCCACAAGAAAACAAAAATAGAACTTCTGTTTAACCTAATGATTCTATTTTTTGGCATCTACTCACAAAATACAAAAATAGTAATTGGTAAACATATATAGACACCTGTGTTCATCATAATCTGTTTAGGAAAACAACCTGAATGAATGGATAAAGAAGTTGTGAAGTATATATATATATATATTTGTATACATATATATATATTTGTATACATATATAAATGCATATACACACAAATACAATACATACATATATAATGGAATACTATGAAGCTATAAAAATAAAATCATGGGCCCGAAGAGATAGCACAATGGCGTTTGCCTTGCAAGCAGCCGATCCAGGACCAAAGGTGGTTGGTTCGAATCTCGGTGTTCCATATGGTCCCCCGTGCCTGCCAGGAGCTATTTCTGAGCAGACAGCCAGGAGTAACCCCTGAGCACCACCGGGTGTGGCCCAAAAACGAAAAACCAAAATAATAATAATAATAATAAAATCATGCAGTTCATGCCATTTGAAACTGAAGGGTATCATGTTAAGCAAAATAGGTTAGAAAAAGAACATATCAGATGATCTCACCTGTGGTATATAGAAAGGTAAAATAATGAAATATATAGTATTAAGTACTAACAAATCCTTGGTTTTAGATTATGAGACTCAGATTGCAAGCAGTGCAGGGAGTGAGGAGGAAGAATAATGTGGTAGAATAGATCCAAAATAAGGTATAGAACTAATGTAAGTGGAAGGTTTCTATTATAACCACGTTTCCTAAATTATAATATTTTATTTGTTTTAAGTCCACATCCAGTGGTGCTAGAGATTACTCCCAGTTCTGTGCTCAAGGATCACTTGTTGCAGGGTTCAAAGGACCATATGGAGTGCCTGAAATCAAATCCAAGTTGGCTAAATGTTTTTAAGAAATTAAAAATGATTTTGAATCTATTAAGTGTAGCTCAACTACTCATCAATTCTCACTTTCAAGTGACATCACAATGTCTACATTGGTCTTATCTAAAGACTGCAATGTTCTTGGCCACACACACTTAAAAAATCTTTCAGCATTAATCAGTACTGATGGGCTTTCTTCTTTGGACCTAAATACCAATATTAGGAGAAGAGCAGTAATCGAATGTGTGAAGCTGAGTCAATGGAATGTAATTGTCCAGAAATTTGCAAAAGTCTGAACTTACTTTAGCCAGCAAGGAGGCTCTGAGTCTACCATTCAGTGGTGGATGGTGATGAACATAGACAGAGAAAGAAACAACACCACGTCCTGGAAGTTTCTTATCTGGTGAACTCAATCCTTCAAGGGAAGTATAAAGATTTTTTTTTTGCAATGACTTTGGAGTCCAGAAGTGAAAGTTGCCGAGTATACCCAGTTTTTTAATTAATGACAATTGTGCTTAAAGTCGAGTTTCTGTGACCAAAGATCACAGCTTCTTCCCACTGACTCGGACTCACAATTAATTTGAAGAAGATCTAGGAACCACATTTTTTTTAACGAGCCAATATTTTTCTTTCCTGTATCTTGGATATATATTCTGCTATTTCTATTTGCTTTCTTTGTTCCTGGAGTGACTTGTGAAAGGAAGAACTCCAGAGTGAACAATACCATTGACAAGACAGTCAGAGTGTGCCTCTGAATCTCAACTTCCTTCTACATAAATTAAGTAACAACCCTCAACCTCTTCTGAGATTGTGGGTGATGGTATAAAGAGGCAGTTAATTGGGGAAGCAGATATTTGGAAATACAGAAAGTGCAGCCAAGTACTTTGGGTCAAAGTGCTAAGTAGAGAATGGTGAAGGGGGTCAAAAGATAGGGTCAGATCGGTGGCTCTGCAGTAGGGCATTTGCCTTGCATGCGCTGACCTAGGACAAACCGCAGTTTGATCTTCCAGAGTCCCATAAGGTCCCCCAAGTCAGAAATGATTTCTGAGAACATACCCAGGAGTAACCCCTGAGCATCACCAGGTGTGGCCCAAAAAGGAAAAAAAATGATAGTATAGTGGTTAACATTGTACAGCAGATAGTACAGAGTCTAGAATAGATCTAACATGCACACAACCCTGATTCAATCACTAGCCCACGTAGTTCTCTGAAAAGTGCCATATGCATCTCTGCACTCCCTCCCATCCCCTAGAATTGCTGGGGTGGTTCAGATAATTCCCTGCACTGCAGGGTCAGACCAGCATCACATCTCAGGGTCGTACTTTGAACCACAAACCCAGTTGACTAAAAATAGCTGGTGATATGAGGCCAGGGCAATGGTATAGCAGGTAGGGCATTTGCCTTGCACACTGCTTACCCAGGATCTATCCCCAGCACCACATATGGTCAACTTGACCCCATTAGGACTGAATTCTTGGTGCAGAGCCAGGAGTAAGCCCTGAGCATATCAGATGTGTGGCACAAATACAAAACCCTAAAAAAATATCAAATCAAAGAAAATTAGGACAGGGGTAATAGTACAGAGGGTAAGGCAGTTGTTTTGCATGAAGCCTACCTGGATTTAATCTCTGGCATTTCATATGGTCCCCTGAGCTCCATTAGGTGTGATTCTTGAATGTAGAACCAAGAGTCAGCCCTGAATATTCTAGGTGTGATAAAGATAAAAAATTTTGCCAGGATCCCTGGGCATTCTAAACATCACTTAGGAGGTCACAAATAAACAAAAAATAAGAAAAAGAATAAGAAAGAAGACTACTTGGGCTCTTAATAATCCACAAATTAATCATTTATTTTAGAAGACAAAATTTACTAATGGTCCTAGGTGGCATAACAAAGACAGCAAAACAAAATTAAAAAAATAAATTGTGATGACAATATTGAATAAGAATGTGTGTAAGAACCAGAATGATAGCACAACCAATAGGCTGTTTACCTTGCATGCAGCCAAACCAGGTTCAATCCCCAGCATCCCATATGATCCTCTGAACCTTCCAGAAGTAATTTCTGAGCACTGCATCAGAAGTAACCCCTGAGCACCACTGAATGTGACCCAAACCCTCGCACCCTCCAAAAAAGAAATTAATATGAATCTGAAGTCAGACCCACCAAACTTCAAACCTAGGTTCCTCCGATTTCTGTGTGTTTAGGCTTAGCCAAGATACTTCATTTCTTCCACCACCAATAATACCTCATTGGAAAAATGAAACCTAATGTACTGGCTTTTAGCCAGGACCATTTTTGTGAACCTTGAAACTGAACAATTTCACAAAAGGTTCTACAGTTGGTGGCATGGAATACTGCCACTAACTTGGAATTATTACCACTTTTATCTTTGAGTTGTGGCTTTTTTTTTTCCTTTGAGTGTTTTGCTGTTTGTTATTTTGAACCGAGAAGTGAAGGCCAATATAATTCCACAGAACAGTGCATGGACAGCAAAAAAACGTGTCTGTCTGAATCTCTTGCTATCTTATGAGTACTTGAGCACTATAAGGACTGCCCAGGAATACATCTTTCTGGCACACCAGACATGGAACTTCAGTTCAATTCAAAGCTAGTGTAAAGCAAGCACATTACGTCTGCAGAAATGGGGATAATGACACATGAGATTGTTCTTCCCTTCAAAACAGACTTGTTTGTATAAAAAAGCCAAAAGTTAAAGGCCAAAGTAATAGTATGGCAGTTAAAGCAATCACTTTGCATGTGGTCAACCCAGAATTGACCCTCAGCATTCCATATGGTCCCCTGAGCACTGCCAGACATGATTATTGAATGCAGAGCCAGGAAGAACCCCTGAGCACTGCTGGGTGTGTGCTAACCCCTCCCCCCAAAGGCAAACGTTCACATTAAAAGAAAAAGGTGTTTGGTAACTATGTATGACAATGAATTTAACTTATTGTGGTGATTATTTGCAGTGCAGACAAGTATCAAACTATTATATCATGCACCTGAAACTAACATATATGTATAGATAATGTTTGTTGTTTTAAATATTTGAATAGGAGGGGCACAAGAGATAGCCCAAAGGACTGGAGTACATGCTTTGCATGTAGGAGACCTGGTTTGATCCCAGTCACATGATCCTAAGTATTAAAAAAAAAGCAAACAAAAAATACAGAAGGAGAAATTAATTTGATTTTGAAGAATCAAAGAAGGTTTTCCAGAGTAAAACTATCTCTTATAAACCTGACATTCATCAATAAAGAAGGAAATGAAAAGCCAGCTGGAAACCAACCAGTTCCATAGCTGGAAAGGATCCCTCCACTTGCCAACTGATGTATGGACAAGTCACATTCATCACAACTATCCTCAAACTCCCAAATAACTTTATAGAGAACTCTGTAGGCTAGCGAGCTCTTATCTTTACATGCTTATTTATGCTCCTGGGAAGACCATGATAAGGAAATATAAAACTCTCGAAAATCACACCATTTTCAGAGACAATTCAAGGTCCCCTCCCTGGCAGAGAGCTTCGGAGAACCTCTTAGCAGAGTAAAACCAGGCCCCGTGTGCTGAAGACATGGGAATCCATCAGCCCCTTCCTGCTGCTCCTGTCTGTTCATTTTATATAGTTACCCAGTTTGACAAGAAACCCAGAGAAGGGCTGAAGCGTGTTGTCAGCATAAAGATGGGAGAGAAGTGATGTACTAGGCTAATAAAAGGATTCGCAAAGGTCCCTGAAGTCATAAATCCTTCTAGCAGCTTTTAAAATCTGTTTCCTTTGTAGGGGTGGATGATGGAGCTTTGACAGAGTGCCTTCTCTTCCCTCTCCTTTCTCCCCTCTCCCCTGCATGACAGCATCCTAACTAAGTGCATGGGACCAAGTGAAGTGCATGGCAGGAAGATAGAATGCTAGAGAACTTTTTTGCCTGCCCTAATCTCTGCTCCCATGAACTTGCAGTGGACCTGTTGGATGGGATCAGAGCTTCCCAAGGGCTGCCCAGTTTATTGACTGTCTCTTTTACCCTCTATTTCACCACCCCACTTGATTCTATTGCATTTCTCTAAGTTCCCTGAGTCACCTCATAGTTGCTGCATTTTGACTTTAAGTCAGATCCTTCAGGTGGCACCGAAGTAAATCATGCTCTGGACTTAGACTTTATCCAGGCAATAATTTACAAACAGGCCACTTGTGCACATGAGCCATGACACTGCCTCTCCATTTTTTCTGACATGGGGGAAAGCCAACTTTGTTTCACTTAAAAAGTCCAGACACAATTTTATATAAATCTAGGCCAAATGCAAGCAGAAAAAAAATTAATAACTAAAAATAAGTTATCTAGGGGATGAAGAGATAACACAGGGATTAGGGCACTTGCCTTGCCCATGTCAGATTCCAGTGTGTTCTCAGCATCACACGGTCCTAGTAGCACTCTGGAAGCAATCCCAGAGAAAAGAAGCAGAAAATAGCTCCTGAGGATCATCAAGTGTGGGCCCAACCCCAAACCTCAAAATTTGTTATCTAAAAAGAAATCAAAAGCAATACCTTGTTGGTGTTATCACTCATCTGTATATTAGTTTCCTTATACAGTATTACTATTTAAAAGTTGCTGAAGATATGTGCAATATGAAGACAATGCACTAGCTCTCCAAGAATACTTGACACAAAATTAAAAATATAATTTACCTTTGAAGTGAAACTTGATCAGTTTTCAGCTCAAGTCAACTATGAACTGTTTCTATTGCTATTGTCCCAATATCTGTATGCGTGGTGGGGAGTGAATCTGGCTCTTTATTCTCCAACAGGAGGTAATAATCCCTTCAGAGGATCCACAGAAAAGGAACAGATAGAGACCACTTTCTTGCCATTCTTATGAATTGATAGGTTGCCTATATGGCCTGAAAAAGTCTTGCACTGTAATTTCATGCACAGTTCTAAGGCACAGCCAGCTTCTTCCTGATGGGGGGAGAAGTACTGGGATAAAATTCAGAACCTCACCCATACAGAGCATGTACTTGACCCCAAATAACATCCTGGTCCCATACTCTCCACATTCTATCTGCTTTGCACCCTCTAATTTCCATATGCACCTCTAATTTCCATGTTAGTCACCATATGCCAGTTACCATTAACCAAAATTCTTGAAACATTTAGTATAGGGAATTTCTTGGAAAAAGCAGTTCACTCTGGGTATTCCAAAGTCAGGCTGGAGAAAAAAGTTTTTACCTTGAGCCACCAGGAAGGAGCAAGGCAGGCAGAAGAACACTCAGAAGCATGGTCACACATAGAAGAGAAGAGGAAGGCATTGATGTTGGCAGGGACTCACACTTGAATATGACTTCATTAACACCAAATGCAGTGCTTCTGTCAAAGTGTTAAGCTAAAAGAGTGTAGTGAATATACTGAAGGAAGTAATGAATTCAACAGAGAAGACACAATAGGATGATGAAGCAAGACATTAAAAATTGCAGAGAATTAAGTTCAGTGGGACAGTGAGACTCTGACTCTTGGAAATAAGAAATGACCTAGAAGAAGGTGAAGACATTAGGGGCAGAATATTTGAAGCATTTAAGGCTGGAGTGATAGTATAGTATATAGGGCTCTTGCCTTGAACATGGCAGCCTGGGTTGGATCGCTGGAACCCTGACAGGTCCCCCAGCCCACCAGAAATTATTCCTAAGTGCAAAGCCAAGAGCACTTGAGCACCACTGTGGACAAAACAAACAAATTAACAACAAAAACAACAAAAAATAATATTTGAAGCATCCTTTTTTAACATAGTCCACAGAATGCAAAAAAAAAAAAAAAAAACCCTCAAAGACTTTTTCCCAGATTAGTAAGGCAATTCCAAAATAATGTCTTTTATCAGTGACAGCTCTGTCATTGCAGTTAGTGTATAAATACACAAGAATGCCCACTTTGAAGGTTCCAAGTGTCTTGTGGGGTGTCAGGATGTTTATTTATCTTCTGCGCCTCAGACTCAGTCCTCAGAATGCTTCTTTCTAGACACAATGTTCGAATCAAGCCACCCCATATCAAACTGGTGGCTGGTTTACTGGCCACAGATCCTATACATTTCTGTGTTGTTCTAGAAGCAAAATCTTCTTCTTTGGAAATATTTAAGTGTCTATAAGAAGACAGAAGATTTTTGTACTTCAAAATAAATTTTTGGACCTGACTGCATTATTATTCTTATACATCTTTTTTCTGGAGATCACATCGATTCTCTTGCCTTAGAATCACTGGTTCACAGGGACCCAACACGGGACTTTCTAGTTCTAAATGACTTGGTGGGGAGCATAGATTCACTTTATAGAAGGAAATGAAGTAACTATGGGATTTATTTGGCACTGGAGTTGTATGCCCTGTTTCTCTGCCCCACTTCTGGTAATGTATCTGATGATGTCATTCAACATAGTATCTGAACATTCCCAGCTGTTTTGGAAAAGAGTGAAGTCACTTGACCTGAAATTTTAATTTCTTGTACCAGAGCTTCTTCCCACACACTTAACAATGATGGGCACAATAGCCTCAAGAGTACTTGGAGTGCTCCAAACACAAGGCATTAAGTAATCATAAAGCCTCCACTTTGATATTATCATATACTAATCAGAAGGGTATTTTACTATTGTTGTTCTTATTCAAAGAGGAAGTTAATTTATATATATTAATTTATATATATATATATATTAAAGTCAGCTAAGTAATAAAATGAAATGCCTGGAAGAAACAAAAGCTAATATATGTCCTGAAGGAACATCCATAAATAATTTTGTGAACAAAATAAGCAGACTGTTGGCAAGAAAACTTTACATGTTAATGTAATTGATTTTTAATTATTGACATTCCCACTGAATTGAGAACATTAAGTTCAGTTCAGAGAAATATCATGGGCAAGTGCAACCAGAATAAGAAAACAATATCCAGCTATATGGGTAAAAGCCAGAAAAGCTGGGCTTTGCCCTAGGTTGATGAGTTAATGAAGCCATTAAAATAAAAATGGCTGGTGAGAGCAGTAAGTTATACAGCTCCCTTAGAGGTGGGTCTAGGGTTCATTAAAAAAATGAAATGAGGGGCCAGAGCAATAACAGAACAGTGTGGTAATGCATTTGCTTAGCACGTGACAGACCCGAGTTCCTTCCCTAGCATTTCATACAGTCCCCTGAACCTGCCAGGAGGAATTTCTGAGCTCAGAACCAGGAGTTACTATGTCTTAGTACTGCCAGATATGACCCCCAAAATAAAACAAAACAAAAAAGTGAAATGTAACAGGGCAAGAGAGATAGAGAGATACATAATACAATAAGTTCATTTGCTTGCCTTGAAACAGCCAACCTGGATGTGAACCCCAGCACCTTATATGGTCGCTAAGTATCTCTAGGAGTAGTCCCAGAATGCAGAGATGAACCATAAGGAGGCCCTGAGCATTTTCGAATGTGCCTCCACCAAAAAAAAAAAAAGAAAGAAAGAAAAAGAAAAAGAAAAGAAAGAAAAGAAGTGAAATGTAACTGACACAATAATATCACAATTTTATGTATAGATATTTATTCTTAGAAAATGAAAATGTATGTCTACAAAAAGATATGTCCAAAATTCATATAGCTAAATTATTCTTAAATAACTCTAAAGCTAGAAATAACCAAATTTTCCATCCACAGGTGGATAAATTGTGGTATATAATTAAGTAATATGTAAGAACCATAGAATCAATGCTAGTCATTAAGAAATGGAAAAGCTTAGAAGATATAGCAATAGTATTGATACAGTGCAGAGATACTATCTTGTATGAAAAAAGAGTGTATCAAGTTAGCAAAAAGTATTCTGCCACAATGAGTTTCCATTTTCAGTCACTTAATGCTATTTATTTTCTCCCTCCTTAATGCACTCTACCCACATACACTTACAGGGAATGTGAAATCATTACATTAAGAGTAAATCCATTAAAATAAATTTTCAAGAGTTTTCTGTATGCCAGACACTGTTAGGTATTTTATATTGTACCATACCATGGCTAAAGTACTAGAATTATTCCTATTTTATAAACAAGGCAGGCAATGATTACAGATGCTACTATAGTCACAAGTTAAGCAGAAAAAGAACTGTAATTTGGGGACCAAAAGATAGCTCAAATGGATGGAGCACAGGCGTTGTATACAGAAGGGCCAGGTTTGATTCCCGACACTACAAGGCTTCCCAAGCACCACCAAGAGTGAGTTCTGTGTACCAAGTTGGAAGCAATTGCCAAGCATCACCAGGTATGATCCTATTAATAAAATTCAAGAAACTGACAACTGTTTCCAAGCTTGGAGGAAAACCCAAAGCCTCAGCTGACCCTCACTGCTTTATTGCAACCTTCTTCTATCAGAAATAAGGAATCAAATGTACTAGTCCTTACTGATGAGGGGCATCTGCCTCATGTGGGAAGGGAGAAATGAATTATGGGAGGGTAATTTGATTAATTACTGGAAAATATGTACATGCTATTATGATCTCGTAGTGAATATGGAGCGAAGAGCAGGTACTATGCTGCCATTCCAAACATGGGGTTAGATTAAGCCCAGGACTGCCCGTATCTATGCAGATTACATCTACCTTCCTTTTTCACTTTCCATATCTGCCAGGATTCACTATAAATTCAATGGTCTTCACTATCACATCATCAGCTATATCAGATAATTCTCGCTCGTATGTAATACACAAAAACATAGACTTCAGTTTCTGAATAAATGCAAGATATAAGATATCTGTAATGCCAGTTTCATTTCTTTTACAATACACACCCACATATGTGCATATATATGTACATAGTATATACACACATACATATTTGATATATGCAGTTCTCGTTTGTACTCTGTTAATGCTCACTATGTATCTCATGTTCCTTAACTAATATTAGTTCTTGGGATCTGATGGCCCAGTGAAAGCCAATAGCATCTCCTTTACTAGCCTGGATATATGTCTTTGTGCCCAGGTCCCAGTATGGCTAGCACTTTAATTCCCCATACCTATTCTGCTATTCTTTGATCCCTTCTTTAGGGCCAAAAGCCTTGCTATTTGATTTTATTTGCTATAGAATAGAGAGGGACTGAGCTAGCAAACTTTGTCTTCCTTGTCCCAATAAAACCAAAAATTTTAATCCATTGGCTCCATTGGGCCTCAATACCCTGGTTAATTCTCTCTTTTTGAAGAGTTGTAGTCTTCTGGAAATTCCTTAAATTACAGCACTTATTTACTTATAGCACTTAATTTACAACACTTGGAAAATCTTAATTTATAGCACTTATCAATTTTGATGGCATAAACTCCTTCCATGACCAGCCTATTGACTTGACCAAGCTATTGACTTGGCAATTATAGTTTGAAAAAGCTGAGTAACAGAGCGCCTCCTAGCGTTTCCATGCAACAGCAGAAGACAGATTCTCAAAAATATCAGCAGTAGGACCCAAGAGCAAACACAAATATTCAGGCTCTGTAATCAGAAATCACAGCTTCATTTCCACACAATACAGTTCCTGAGCACCACCAGGCATGATCCCTTAGCACCATAAAGTTTGGCCCCCTAAAACTTATTTTAAGAAACCATAAAGGGGTTAGAGAGATAGTGCAGCAGGGAGGACACTTGCCTTGCTGCTGAACCAGATTCAATCCCTGTACCCTATATTGTTCCCCTAAATCCACTAAGAGTGATGTCTGAGCCTTGAGTCAAGAGTAAGATCTGAGTAAAGTCAGGTGTAACAAAAGGGAAAAAAGAAAGGAAGGAAGGAAGGAAGGAAGGAAGGAAGGAAGGAAGGAAGGAAGGAAGGAAGGAAGGAAGGAAGGAAGGAAGGAAGGAAGGAAGGAAGGAAGGAAGGAAGGAAGGAAGGAAGGAAAGAAGAAAGAAAGAAAGAAAGAAAGAAAGAAAGAAAGAAAGAAAGAAAGAAAGAAAGAAAGAAAGAAAGAAAGAAAGAAAGAAAGAAAGAAAGAAAGAAAGAAAGAAAGAAAGAAAGAAAGAAAGAAAGAAAGAAAGAAAGAAAGAAAGAAAGAAAGAAAGAAAGAAAGAAAGAAGAAAGAAAGAAGAAAGAAAGAAAGAAAGAAAGAAAGAAAGAAAGAAAGAAAGAAAGAAAGAAAGAAAGAAAGAAAGAAAGAAAGAAAGAAAGAAAGAAAGAAAGAAAGAAAGAAAGAAAGAAAGAAAGAAAGAAAGAAAGAAAGAAAGAGAAAGAAAGAAAGAGGGGCCGGAGAGATAGCATGGAGGTAAGGCGTTTGCCTCTCATGCAAAAGGTCATCTGTTCGAATCCCAGCGTCCCATATGGTCCCCTGTGCTTGCCAGGAGTGACTTCTGAGCATGAAGCCAGGAGTAACTCCTGAGCACTGCTGGGTGAGACCCAAAAACCAAAAAAAAAAAAGAAAGAAAGAAAGGAAGGAAGGAAGGAAGGAAGGAAGGAAGGAAGGAAGGAAGGAAGGAAGGAAGGAAGGAAGGAAGGAAGGAAGGAAGGAAGGAAGGAAGGAAGGAAGGAAGGAAGGAAGGAAGGAAGAAGGAAGGAAGAAGGAAGGAAGGAAGAAGGAAGGAAGGAAGAAGAAAGGAAGGAAGGAAAACATTATTGACGGTACAAGATTGTAAGTGAACTGGGAAACATGCAGATGCAATTTGGGCTATTAATTATCATAATTTGTCATATAATTGAATTTCTTTTTAAGGTTATATGATGATTATTTTTAAAATGGCTGCTGCATAACCAGCTTTAAAAACTGCAAAAAAAAAAGTTGTTTGCTTTGTATATATAAGAGATTGGATTCAAGACAAAGGAAGAAATATCAGAAAGCAAACACCAGGGTTGTGGTACTTGCCTTTCAAGAAACAGATCCTGGCTCTGCATAGTGCTCCTGAGCACCACCAGAGGTGACCATTGAGCACACAGCAAGGAGTAACCCTTTAGCACCTCTGGGTGTAGGAAGGCAAGGTAAGGCAAGAAAATGAATTTTAAAAAAAAAGGAAAAGAAAGAGTTGAAATGACTCAGAATGTTCTTTGATTACTGTGAAATTAAGATAAACAAAAATATTTTAAATCCCAATTTAATCACCTTCTTAGTGCAGTAGGCAGCACGTCAGTCTCATAAATCTTAATTTAAACATATTTTTGTGGTGGGGGGGGTCACACCAGACAGCGCTCAGGGGTTACTCCTGGCTCTATGCTCAGAAATTGCTCCTGGCAGATTTGGTGGACCATATGGGATGCTGGAATTTGACCCACCGTCCTTCTGCATGCAAGGCAAATGCCCTACCTCCATGCTATCTTTCTGGCCTCTAAACAGATTTTAAATCTCAATTTAAAAAGTTGCTAACAATTTAACAGATGCCTCATAATTAAGTTTCGTTGGCCCCAGCATGTCATTTATTGTTCACTATTGTAACAATACCCCCATTTAGATGTCTCACTGACATGGCATTTTATTAATTTCAGGTACAAAACGATGACTTACTAGTTGTTTCTCATGCATGATGACAGCCACAATAAGTCTGGATAGTGCACAGCACAATAGTTATAATTTTATGCATGTGATGAAAACTTTTAAGACCTATTTTTGAACTACTTTCAAATACACGCTACAGTATTTTAACTATTATGAACTCACTGTACACACAACTTCATGAGCTTCCAACTGCAGATATATATATTTGAACCTCTACATTCATTATGCCCGTCACCTCTTCACTGTTTCTGCAGTCTCTACTAAGCTCTCTGCAGCATTTTCTTTTCTTTTTCTTTTTCTCTTTCTTTTCCTTTCTTTCTTTCTTTCTTTCTTTCTTTCTTTCTTTCTTTCTTTCTTTCTTTCTTTCTTTCTTTCTTTCTTTCTTTCTTTCTTTCTTTCTTCTTTCTTTATTTACTTATTTTTCTTTTTATTTTTCTTTCTTCTTTCTCTCTTTCTTTCTTTTTTCTTTTTTTTTTTGGTGTGTTTTTGGTTTTTGGGTCACTCCCAGTGGTACTCAGGGGTTACTCTTGGCTCTTCACTCAGTAGTCACTCCTGGCAGGCTCAGGGACCAAATGGGATGCCGGGATTCAAACTGGGATCTGTCCTATGTTGGCCGCAAGCGAGGCAAGAGACTTACCGTTATGCTATCTCTCCGGCCCCTCTGCAGCATTTTCTACTCTCTGTGAATGTTTTCTGTTGCTTTGTTATAGGCCGAGAGCAGGTCTTCCTCTGCTAGTTCTTGACCTATGTTACTCATGACTGAGTAACATTCCATCATCCACACATTTTCTCTCCCCTTTCATCCATTAAATAATTCTTAGGTTTCTACATCTTGGCTAGTGCAAATAATTCTGCAGACAACAAAAGTGACCAGTATCAACTTCTGTCGACATTGGAGACCAGACACCAAAGCCTGGGCCCAAGAACTTCAGTTCCTCCCCACAGCTGCCCAACTACCTGGATCTGCAAAGTGGTCAGGAAGAAGCAGCTTCACCAAGGCATGCTCAGCTACCCAATGATCTCTCACTCAGGATGTCCCTGGCTCACCCAATAAGCCATTGTGCTCTGCCATAGTTACCCCAGTGACTGATAGGGAGATGGGACTCAGTCCGGTTGGGACCCCAACAAAGCACAGTGAGTGGGGCTGATGCCAGTCTAGAAAGTTCTTCATCCTTACGACAACCGTTCAAGTGGTCTGGTAGCCTCAATCCCCAGTTCTCCTCACCCCATGTACCTAACTACTTAGTGGAGCCAGAGTCAACAGGTACAGGAGATAGGGGCTTCCCATGTAAGGACAAATACTAGATATTCAGGCACAGGGGCCTAGAGGACATTGCAGTGGGGCTGTGACTTCCATATGACCTTGAGCGCCATCCCCTATTAAGATTCTGCAGCCTAGGATAGAATCTCCACATTGCAAAATATAGCTTAAATCCAAACCCCAGACCAGAGCCCTTCAAGCTTTCTCACTCTCTGAGATTCGCTGCTACAGCATAAACCCAGGAAGAGTTGGTCTGAAATCGATGTGGGGAAAGGTAGCTTCTCCCTCCAGCACATCCAGCTCTTCTGTCCCTCTACTATATACACCCATCAGCAGACCCCTCCACTTGTTCTCCACTTCTCTTCCCACTGCATTCAAAGTCTTTGCAAATCTGGAGTTCGTTTTGCTGTTTCCTTCATAAAAGGCAACTAACTGCTTTTGAACATTTTCTCTATACTACCTTTCATGTAACTTAATTCTCAGGATGACTCAAGAGAGTAGACTTTAATATCTTCATTCTTAGATGAGAAATTGTACTTTTCTAATCAGTAAAGGGGAGATTTAAGGCCAGATCTTCTTCCTGACTTTCTAGACTGATTTATTTGACTCAATATGTGTTTAAATCTTTCTGCTTTTTAAGCTTATCCTTTAAAAGTGGGGGAAATTATGGGGGGCTTTCAAGTAATGTTCATGGTCCATGGACAATCCTGATGATACTTGACCCCATTATGGGCCCAGTGCTGCTTAAAACCAGCTATGTTGGTAGTTACCATATAGTGCTGGGGATACAACTCAGGATCTCATGCATGCCAGGTATATGCTCCAGACCTGTGACCTATCTCCTGTTGTGCCTCACTCAGAAAGGGCACACATTAAAAGTGTTGCACTCCTGAAAAAGAATTATTTGCCAAAAAGGCCCGCTTAGAGCAGTCAAAATCAGTTGACCCTTTGCGTGGATTGTTTGGCCATAATTCTAAAGTGGCTGTAACTACCTCTCTCTTTATTTTTAACCATTACTAAAAATCAGGCCAGGCCTTAGTAATTCTTTCTAACAAAGGAGGACAGTACAAATCCTGCCAAAAGTCTCCCACTAACAGCTCCCTGTGATCTATGCTACTTTGGCGCCAAGATCAGGTTTTTCCAAAAACTTAGCTCATAGTAAAACAATTTTCAGTTTTCCCCCAAAAACTCTAAAACATTTCTCTCTCTTCCCACTTCCCTGAAAATTACCTGTTTCCCCCTGCTTACCCAAAACAAAGCAAACCCAACAGAAACTGCCTTTTCACCTTCAGTATGGGCTCTTTAATATGCTAATTTTAGCCAGGGTCCTTCATTCTTTGATGTCAAAAATTTACACCCTGCATTCCAAACCTCAAACCTTAAAAGCAGCCAGCTCAAAAAATAAATTTGTCTTCGTCTTTCTAGACACAAGTCCCCATGCATTCTGTGTGGTCTCATTCATTTCTACAATATTGTTCCGTCTTTTCGCCATTTCGTGTACCCACTCTCTCCCCGTGAAGGATTCCCGAACTCCAGGAAGAATCTGTTTGCAGGCGCTGACGTCTGCAACAGAATTGGCCCACAACAATCTCCCTGACCCTAAATTATTCTCTAGAATCTAGATGATAAAGTTTATGTGCAGGGGTTTAAAGCTTTTAATATAGTACAGGAGGGAAGGCATTTACTTTGCATGCAGCTATGTTAATTGCTCATAACCCTGTTCAAATCCCTGACCTCCTGTGGGTCTCCCAAGTACTGCTAAGTGTGACTCAGCTCTCCCTCCCGCACCCTGACCAAGTAAATAATTTAGAAGATATATCAGTATATGAGCTGGAGAAATAGTACAGAGGGTAGGGCAATTGTCTTGCTCAGATTCAATCCCAGGCACCCCAGATGGTCCCCCAATGCCCATCAGTAGTGAGTGCAGAGCCAGGAGTAAACTCTGAGCAAGCTGGGTATAATCCCCAATCTGTCCCCCAAAGTTAGAAGTATAAATATAACATTTATGTCACCTAGAATAATGAGTTAATAAATTCGGTTGAAATAATACAATTGCTATATTTATAAAGGTAATACATGATCAAAACATAATTAACACTGTTAGTTTTTGCTGTAGGGGAAAGGGAGGGGATAGAACTTTGGTCTGACCATGCAACAAATGTACTTTACCACTGAGCCCTCTGCCTGGTCATAATAATTTTTAAAATGAAAAAGTTAGATGGTCACAAAGGAAAAAAATTCCTTGTGATTCTTATTCCCCCCTTAAGTAACCAAGATTTTACTATTTTTTCTTTCTCCCTCTGTATAATCCTTAGAAACATAGTAACATAATGTAGGGTCCTCTCTTACTGGGGTATATATGTGTGTAGGAGCTTGGCATTATTTTTCCAAACCATTTAATATTTATCTGCAGTATATTTTCTTACTTTATTTATGTTATTCAAGGTTCTCATTATAAATAATGTACAAAGCAGAATGCATTGGATTGTACCTGGCAGTGCTGAGGGGCTACTCCCAATTCTGTGCTTGGAGACCACTTGGCTAATATGCAGAGCCAAGGATTGATCCCTGGTCTTTCACATTGAAATCATAAGCTCACCTATTTTCACATCCTCTGTCTGGCCACTGCTGGACATTCTCGAATGTGCACACATTCTTGTTTCCTAAAATAGATTCCTGTATGTGACAGTGCAACATTTTTGTGACTTTATGGCTTTATACAATTGGCTTTATACAAAATCTCAATTATCCTTCTAGCAGTAGATGGAACTCACAGTTGCCCACTGGGATGGCAATATTTGGAATTATTATGTTCATTTCTTATCGTTGCCAGGTTGATAAATAGAAACTGATAGACCTTCTATTTTCTGTTTCTTATTTTTCAGTGACTCTGAACAACTTTTTTTTTTTTATAAATTTAGCTACCTATGTTTTGTAAAAGGTATACTTTATATCTTTATTTCCACTTTCCACTACAATGGTGGTTTTTTTTTTTTCATAGATTGTTAAGCTTTTTATACCTCAAGGCTTTTTTTCCTTCTTGTGTTGCAAATGTTGCAATTTTTTTCTAGTTTCACTTACTTTAAAAAAAATGATAAAAGCCTTTTCTTTGAAAATCACTATATAGTGGCAAGAAGTTGAAAAATGTAGCTTAAAGCTTCTATGCTTCATCAAACTGGATAAATAACATTTTACATTAATTATCATGCATAGTCAAAGTCATATAATTGACACTGATTCAAAGTGAATGATAGACTAGAGACCTATGTGGATTTCTTTGTTCATTTTTTTTAAGATTTTAAGTACAAATCAATGCATTTATTTCTCTTTGGTGAAGGGTTGGACCACACCTGGCCATTCTCAGGGCTTATTCTTGACTCTGTGCTTAAGGATTATTCCTGGCAGTGCTCAGGGGACCACCTGAAATGTGGGAACAGTCATGCAAGACAAGTGTCTCACCACTGTACAATCTTTACAACTCATGCTTTTGGTTTTTGTTTTTAATCATTACACTTCTGGTTCTGCATATCAGAGATTTTGAAGTTGGTACTCTGGTTAAAAACAAGTGAAACTATAAAAAGACTGAAAACTCAAAAATTCTTAGATTGGAAAGATGCCAATAATCCAGTCACAGCCTCTCAGAGCAGAAATCAAAAGTAGATGCCAACTGGTGTTGCAGTAGAACCTGAACCCTAAATCTTACTCACTTAACCTCTCTGCCATGCTCCTTGCTATCATCTTAAATTTTGAGCCAAACATTACAAATTTTCAGCTCATTAATTTTGACATAACTATTATCTCCTCCGGGAATACCCATCCCTGTGTTTGAGTTTGAATTTGAAGGACTCTCCACTGCGTGATGAAATATAAAGGCAGGCAAAGAGAATCAAGCATCAACTTTTAAACCAATAGGCTAATACTAAAGAACATACCCTTATGGCAGGTATATAATTTTAGAATTATATATGGCTACCTACCCCCCAAGAACTTTAAAGGCCTATGCCCACCAAAAGCAGCATGCACAACCACAGACCAAACCATATAAAGCATTTCTGGTCTAGTATTTGATTTCGAGTATAGAGAAAGGGCTTTCTCCCAAGAGGAGCGAAAAGCAGTGATTTAAGAGACACACAATCCAGAGTTGGATGGTTCAGTAGGTAGGGCACTTGCCTTGCATGCGGCTGACCTGGGTTGGATCCTTAGCATTCTATATGGTCCCCCAAACCTTACCAGGAATGATTCCTGAGTATAGATCCTGGAGTAACCCCTGAGCATCGCCAGCTGTTGCACCTCCTAAACAAACAAAACAAAAACAAGACAAATGATCCAGTTCCTTATTCTGGAGTCAATCATTAGTTAAATCACTTAATTTTCCCTCATGAAAAATGAATGAGAGAGACCAGAAATGGTTGCTAGTGACTTTCTTTCGTATCGATAGCAAGAAGCCTTTTTACTACTCATCTGCTCCCTCTACTACATGAACCTCAAGCAATATGCTACAAAATTCCTACACACACACTCCAATGTTATCTGTTGTAGGGGGCTTTATTTAACTTTCTAACATAGACTCCCTTCAGTTCACATACACTTTGTACATATGAATACATTCAATACATGTAATTAAGACTACTGCAGGTTTGATGTCTTCAAATATGATGTAATTAACACAGTATCTATTGCTGATTGCAATAATCCCTTATCTGTGTCTGTCAAAAAAATTGAAAGCAGAAAGCACACTCTCTCCATGAAACCTTTACTTATGTAATTATGCTCTTTGAAATCTTATCATTTGGTATAAAAATGTATACCACAAAGCAGTACTCGACTTCCACTATGCCCCTGAAATCTTTCCAAAGTCTTTGTGATTCTTCTTAAGATTTGGTCAGACCAATACGATCAGTAATTATTCCCCAAACCTAATCATTAAAAAATCCTGCTGGTTTTCCTAGTAATTTTATCCTTGAGTGTATGCCTTTGTGTCTGTATGTTTTGGAATTATAGAGATAGTGGGACATACTTGAGGTAACACTGCTCATTATATATGATTTGAAAATAACATGGGCCAAATCCCAGATCCTAAGACCCAACAGTAAATATGATAAAAATCCTGGTCTAAACATGTTTAACCTATATAGAGGACACTGTTTCTGTCCCTGAACAGCTCATTACAGAGATGTCTCCACTCAACTATTTCTCACCATCTCCATGGCAGCCTGCATGCACACTGCTGAAGAGCTCGATCGTTGGCTGGGTGATTAGAGAAAATTATCTTTGAGGGTCTGTTTTTACCACCCTGAAATCCTGTCATAATTCTGATGAGTTTCCTTTTTTTGAAAATATAGCACAAAGGCTTCATTTTGACTGTGCCTGGTACATAGTCCATCTTTATAGTTCAAGTAAAAATGCTGAAGCCAAAATGACTAGTCTCAAATCCTGGCAATCTTTGTGATCTCATAGCAGATTATATCATTTCTTTATACCTCCGCAGCACATCTGGGAAATAACAATGGTGACCAAGTCAATTTTACAATCTCAAAGTGTTTTTTTATTTAATAGTTACCACTGATAACTATGAGTTAATAGAGAAAAGCTGTCTATCACATATACACTGTGCAACAAACTACTATCTAGAATCAAAGAATTCCATTGTTCCATGATTTTCAGATACTCAGAAGGTCCTGGAAATTTATGTTAGGTCTGAATTTGAGAAAACTCATCTAAATCTGTTTATATATCATGTCTTATTAAATTGAAAAAAGTTTTAAATTGAGAAAGGTAGTCTTTGTTGAAAACTAATTCTCAGTATATTTATTCCAGACATGTGTGTATTGAATCTGTCAATGAAATCTAACTATAAGATCATGTTTTCATAATTCTATTATATTAAAAATAGTCACATCCACTTTTAGAGCTTGAGTTGAGCATTACATATGACTGTAATATCTCTTCTTTGTAAAATTTTGTTGTAGGTATGTCAAATGCTCAAACTAGTCCACCAGGTATAGCCACTGACTGCAGTTTAAAAGCTATAGATGAGTATATTAAGTAATTCCATAAATCTTAGAAGTGAAGTTAACTTCCAATCCCTGCATGGTATAAGCAGTAGGTAAAATTGTCATATTTTCTCTTAAGACATTTTAAAACCATTAAAACATATTTGGAAGATTTCAAACAAGCAGTTATTTTTGCTGTCATTCAAAAAAGAAATAAACAGTTTTTAAAAGGTGTATTTTTTATCTTCAAATCAAAACAAAAACACTTAATGAGTAAAAATGGTTTTCCCCAATCTTTTTTCTGACATTAACTTACCCAGCAATTTTAAGTCTAAAATAACCAAAAGCATTAGTAAGCTGCATCACTGTCCCGCAAAATCCAAATGTATGTATTAGTGCTTTTACCCACTACATGAACAAGAGTCTGCACTTACTTGTGGCTTGGACTCATTGCATAATCAACCCTTTCTTCTATTTACCCAAAGTGAAAATTATCTTTGAAGTTAATTGATCTAATCATTTCTGGAGCACTCATTCTTGGGGAACAAGTGAATGTTCTGAGCAATTGAAAACTGGTTCTAACTGGTTACTCCCTCAGAATTCCTGCTGAGCAGAAACACAAGGTGGACAAATAGGTCCTAAACAGATGAACTGTTCCTTCCCAAGTTCTGAGCCTCAGTCTCCTGATGATGGGAAAAAAAAAAAATACGTCAAGCCAACCACTGCCCTACATCACCCCTGCTTGATTCTGACCCTTGCTTGATTCTGCTCTGCATTTTTGTTTTGTTTTGTTTTGTTTTGTTTTTCTGGCCACTCCTGTTTTATGCTCAGAGGTTACTCCTAGCTAAGCGCTCAGAAATTGCCCCTGGCTTGGGGGGACCATATGGGACGCCGGGGAATCAGCGGTCCTTCCTTGGCTAGCGCTTGCAAGGCAAACACCTTACCTCTAGCGCTACCTCGCCGGCCCCTGCTCTGCATTTCTTATCCTGCCATCTCCTATAGTTCCAGAGTAGATTTGAACTTGCTAGCTCCACGCAGCGTGTGCAATTGTTAGCAGACAGGGATGGAACACCTCTTTATTACCCCAGAGTTTTCTCCACTCCTACATTTTAGACTAGTACAGCTCTAGGTAAACGATCTGCCTATCAGCTTTGTTTTGTTCACTCAGCTCAGACTTCTCCTGACTAATTTCCCTTCCCTATAAAACTGCCTGCCGTGAATGGGCTATCTAAAAAAGATGTGAAGCAGGCACAGTATTTGAGACTATGAAGAACAGTAGAACACCAGGAAAAATGATAAACACGAGATGGATCAGTAAGTCAGAGGCCTGAGCAATGCCTTCTGATATTGAATCATCTTTTCTTTTTTTTATTTAACATTTCTTTGTGTGTGTGTGTGTGTGTGTGTGTGTGTGTGTGTGTTGATTTTATTTTTTTTTATTTTTATTGTGACCAAAGTGCATTACAAATCTTTCACTGCATCATTTATGGTACATAGTAATAATGAATGAGGGGCATTCCCACCATCAGTGTGGCTTAATAAAAAACAAAAACAAAACAAAACAATAAAACATTAAAAAAAATTCATTCCTGACATGGGTTTTAGTAAAGTCACTGTAAGTGTTGAAGTCAGAAATGTACTTTTCCTAGAAACTTTCAATGCTAAAAGTTACTGAAGTTATTGTACCAACTCCTCAGGGGGGCGGGCGAATCAAAACTATGTGGTTTGAGAGCTGTACAAAACTGTTAAAATATAATGAAAATGGACATTTTAGGGTCCAGAGCGGTAGTACAGAAGGTCATGCATTTGATTTGCATAAGGCTGATCTAGATTTGATTCCCAGCATTATATATGGCCCTCAGCACCATCGAAGAGTAATTCCTCAGTACAGTGCCATGAGGTAACCCCGTGCGTATTGCTAGGTGTGGTCCAATTAGACAAAAACAAAAAATGGACATTCAAAGGTAAGGGGCATTCCTGGCAGTGTGCAGGGGACCATGAAATATTATTGTTGATCAAACCCAGGATCCCCACATACCAAGTATGCACTCCAGCCCTTCTAGTTACTCCTTAGTGTGAAAATATCTTTTAATTTATAAATCCAGATTACAGCCAAACTGCAAAAAAAAGCACAAATGAATGGAATACTGGTCATCATTATGGTTTCATGTGATTGTAGGAGTAAAGCTGAAATGATTTTGGAGATTATGGTCAAAGTACAGACTTTAAATGTTATAAACTCTAATGATGTAGAAATAACATCATGAAAGTCTAAACGGAAGAGGACAGATGGTGGGTAGTAATGTCAATATGCCGATTTTCTCATCTGGTAGAGCAGAGGATAGAAAATATTAAAGCTGATAAATCATAGAACAGAGCTATAAGTACGTTTTAAAGTCTAAGAAATCTGGGGTCAGAGTGATAGCACAGAGGTAGGGCATTTGCTTTGCACATGGCTGACCCAGGACAGATCCCCGGAGTCCCATATGGTCCCCCAAGCCAGGAGCAATTTCTGAGTGCATAGCTAGAAGTAACCCCTGAGCACAACCAGGTGTGGCCCCCAAACAAACAAACAAACAAACAAACAAACTAACTAACTAAAAATAAACAAAAAAAGAAGTTTAAGTAATCTGTTGTTAAAAGCACATTTTTAGGAACCAGATGAGTATGGGAGAAAGATGAAGGGAAATGGAAAGTTTATTATTTCTCATGGTAAGAAGTCAATAACTAGAAATAAAAGTTCTAATACATGGGGGGTAAGGGGTTCTGTTGTCTATTGCTAGTGAGAAATGGTTTGCCCAACATCTCTAGACCTGTAATTTGTGACTGAGATGGGGGTTTTGTGTAGTTCCGTTTGGAAGCCTAAGAGGAAGTGCCATTGTAAATGGACAGAGTCCCTTTCTTAATACTATCCACCACCTGACTGGCATCACCTTCTCCACCTATTGTTGGCAATCATCACAATTAATGACCACCTGGCATGTCTTGAGACCTCTCTTTGTCTTTTTCTAGAAAAAGTCAAAAGTGCTTTCCTGAATTTCTCTGCTGCTAGAGTATGGTCAAGTGAATGAAACTTCAACAAGTAAATACATACAGGCAGAACAGTCCCCCCAAGACAGCAATACACGAGGAGGCCATGATGGGAAGCAGCCAGGACAAGCTCTCGGGATCAAGGACTCCGAGTGGGAGCATCTAGTCTTCACTGGTAACATTTTACAGTGGTTTGGGTATTATTCCTAGCAGGGCTGCTTCAAAACTAAAAGACCTTTCCATACATGCAAGAATCTAAATCAGCTTTAAAAAATTACATTTTCTGGCCAGAGAGATAGCACAGTGGTAGGATGTTTGCATTGCATGCAGCCGACCCAGGAAGAACTTGAGTTCAATTCCCATCATCCTATATGGTCCCCTAAGCCTGCCAGGGCTATTTCTGAGTGCAGAGCCAGGAATGGCCCGTGAGCACCACTGGGTGTGTCAAAAACAAAACAAAACAAAATAAACAACAACAAACAGAACAAAACATTTTTTCTACACAAAAGAAAAGGAAATTCTTTTATTTGCAACTAAGAAACATGGTTAATTTTGTATAATGTTGGAAGAACACACATTTTTGCGGGGGAGATAACTGGGAGGTTCTATTTTGGGGCCACACCTGGCTATGCTTCTGGCTCACTCCCAAGGCTACTCAGGTATTGAGGATGATGACCATGTGCAAAGTAAGTGCCTTAACCCCTGCATTATTTTTCAAGCTCAGGAAAACAAAACCCACCACATTTACAAAGAAAGCAATGCTAAGCAGACTTTGGTACTGAAAGACAAAGGCCCCTAATGTTTTCATTAGTTGTATATAACAGCAGCTCCTAACCCATAAGTCTGTGAACTATCTCCTCCCTGGAATGTTTTATTAATTCCATATATGTGTTAAAGAACCCAGTTAAAATAGGATAGGTTTAAGTGCAGTTATACTACATTGCCAACTACAGAATTTCAAATAGGTAGAAAGAAAAATCAAATACAGCTATCTCAGCTTGCTGAAAATTCTCTGAACAATTTTATGGACCATGATTTTAAATCCATCTGAAATGTTTATTGTAGGCTCCAGAGCTCGCTTTTAAGCCCAATGTGTAACAAGTTCATTGGCTACTGTGAAAGGATTAAGGAATAATGCCATTTCTTCTGTTTCTTCTCTTGTTCTTGGCCATGAAAGCAGAAAATACACACATTTACCAGGGAGCTTCACGAAAAGCAGCACTGCAGCTGGTAGAATTCAAGTACAAACAGGCTGTGTTTGACTTTGGTATCTAGGTTGAATACAAGGCTTCTTTTTTTTATTTTTAAATTATTTTTATTGAGACCAAAGTCAATTACAAGTCTTTCACAGTTATATTTAAGGCACATAGTGACAGTGAATTAGGGCAATTCCCACCACCAGTGTTGACCTCCCTTTGCCACTGTTCCCAGCATGCATCCCATATCTTCATCCTTAGCTCCCTGAACTGCTCGTGTAACAGGTCCCTTGTGTGTATAGCTTGTTGTAGTTTGGGTCTTTTGATTATATTGTCATTGACTTTGGGTATTTAGGTATGATCATTTTTATTTCCATTCAATGCTCATGAAACTTCTTTACCCCTGGTACAATCCACATTTTTTAACTGATTTATATTCATTTTTATTTGCTGGGTCCATTTTTTTCTTTTATCTTCCATTTTTTCTTTTCTTTTTTTCTCTCTCTTTTTTCTTTTTTTTGGTAGTTGTCACCAAATTTTTTTCTCCCCTTTTCCTTATCCTTTTTATCTCCAATGACGGTGGAATGGATGCTCAATCTACAAACTGTAAAGTGGAGACCAGTTGCACTAGCCTACTGGGGGGTAGAGGGGGGAGATATGTGATGCATACTGGGAACAGGGGCAGAGGGAGGACAGTACTGGTGGTGGGAATGCCCCTCATTCATTGTCACTATGTACCACAAATGATGCAGTGAAAGAAAAAAAATTGAGGTTGTTGTAACATGAATTAAAACATTTGATAGCAAAAAGGTATAGTATGAATATATTTAAGTCTTTTATTTTTACTTGTGAGAAATGTGAACCCCAAAAAATAATCAAAGGAGAGAAAAAGGACAAGATCTTTTGTCTTTTTTGTTTGTTTTCATTTTATTGGTTGTGGAAGAACTCTTATCATTGTAAGAGTCAGGAGAAGTTTGTCTCATTGCTAAATGTATACATATGTTCCTAGTACTCAATGGTGAGGAAATGATATGGGGAAAATGTAGCCTCTACATATCACCAAATAATTTAGATGGGACACATAGAGTCTTGGTTAAGTATTTCCACATCAGTAACTACCATTTTAGTTTCTTTGGGGCCATCAGTTAAAAGAATACAAGGCTTCTGAGTCAACTTTTTTCTAGTGGTTCTCAATGATCCTGAATCACCTTCACCAGATAACTTCCAGGACATGCAAACCTTCCTAAATTGGAAACTAGGCATTCCAAGTCTGATAAACTCTCTGACAGTCTCTGGTGGAAACTGATGTTGGAGAATCACTTTCTTTGCTAGGACAACTAAAGCTTTGGTATCCAGGAAGAACCCCTTTCTTAAAGTCACATTTCAGAGCACAAAAGTTATTCTTTCCCAAAACTAAGGAAACTCACTGTATTGACGTGCAAACTTGGTTCTTTTTCTACAGAGAGAACATAGGGTTCTAGGTTAAGCATTAATGCCAAATTAATCAATTGTGGAAGCATTGGATATCAGCTACCTTCAATCCCTTCAGGCGAAATAACTCCAGTTCCTTTACCTTTATTTCGAATGACTATTAATTGTTTTGGAAGTTATGCCCAGAGGTGCCTAGGAGCTATTCCTGGCTCAGAACTCTAAGTTCACTCCCCAAAATGTTTAGAGAGCCATGTCGTTCAGGATTGAACCTGGGCCTCCTGCAAGCTCTGGCCCTCTGATAACTTGAGAATTCTCCCTCATTCTTATCAATATCCAAAATAAAGAGTAACCTCATCTTACCTATACCAATGAACTGAAAAAAACATTTCCTGTTACTGAACCATGCAAAGGCCACAAAACCCAGGTTTCTTGCTTTCCATCTATATCTTACATCTATATCCATCTATATCTTTGAAAAATTGAATTCTAGCAGGATTCTATCTAGTTACTCTGAATTCTCCTCAGTCGTGTTCCTCCTAAAAAAGTTTTAGTTCACTGTAAGGTCACTAAGTATTTCTAGATACTGCATTGAACATTCTGATCCTCATTTGCCCTATTAAATAAGAACTGACCAGATGGATATTCCTCGGACTCTCTCTTGAGCAGGTTTTAGTTAATTAAAAATGATTATTTTTACTACGTATTTTATATATCTGCCAGATGTTACCTGTGGCCAATTCTGGGAAGGATCATTTGGTAGTAGTTATAAAATATATCCTCTCCTCCAGGGTGTAAGACCCATGAGCACAATCAAGAAAACAAATGTAGAAATTGATTTCACTGCATATCTTTCTCCTAGTACCCAAATGGGTAGAACATTCCATTTCCCTGGAAAGTGTGATCCATCCAAATTCTTCTTTCTTTATCTCTACACTGTGGCTCTACTTATATTGTTTAAAAATAATTATCAGGTTGACAGTACAAAAAATCATGTTTGTTTCCCTTTGAACAAGAAGTTGATTTTAACCAAGAAACTGATTTTGTTGATGTTAGATCTACCTGGCAGGACCAAGCATACATTTTCCCATTCCTCAGTGCTGCCAAGAGGAGGGGGTTACGGGGGTTACATTTCCACAGAGAGATCTATGACACTCCTATACACAGGCCCAACTCAAAGCTATTTTTAATGCAAATGAATGAGTCTGTGATTCCTTTAGCGCTGAAAGAGCCCAGAATGAGGCAAAGATAAGTGTAATTATGGGACTGTTTTGTGATTACTTGTTATTTTCCCCTCATTTATAGGCAAGCTTGAATCCAAACAACACCTTTTTTTTTTCTTTAATATAAATAATATCCAGGTGAGGGGCTTAGCAGAGAGAGAATTCTGAGACAATGGTGGAGAGAAATAAACTCTGGTAGGAAATGTGGTGGACTGATGTATGCATAAAACCTGACTGCTGACAGCAATGTAAAACTTGTAAAGTATGGTAACTACGGTAATGCATCCTTTTTTAAATTCTACTAAAGTAAATTTCAAATGTTAAAATAAATTGGGAAAAAAATAAATAAATTGGAAATTCAGTTCTGGAGGTCACTCCAATATCTGAAATGAAATCTCAAATGAAAAGATGGGGCTGGAGAGATAACATGGAGGTAGGGTGTTTGCCTTGCATGCAGAAGGACAGTAGTTCAAATCCTGGCATCCCATATGGTCCTCCGAGCCTGCCAGGAACAATTTCTGAGCATAGAGCCAGGAGTAAAAAAAAAAAAAAAAAAAAAAAAAAAAAAAAAAAAAAAAAATAAAAAAAACCCCTGAACACTGCCAGGTGTGACTCAAAAACCAAAAAAAAAAAAAGAAAGAAAGAAAAGAAAAGAAAAGAAAAAAAAAAACTAAAAGAAAAGAATTGCACTACACTGTGGGTTAGATTTGGGTGGTTGGGTCTTCTCTAAAACACGATTTAGATGAGTCCTAGATGCAAAAGAGAAGCCAATAGGCTGATGAACCAACAATAAGCATGGCAGAGGATTAAAACAAGTAACCAGTTGTCTGCTCCTAAACCATGCCTGCTATGTGCTGTGTTAGGTCTCAGTGCAGGCTGGAGTGCTAAGTTCCCAGATGGCTTTGATTTCCTCTAATAATACAATCGCATTCACATCACATAATTGACTTTTTCCCCCTGCATTTCTTTTCTCCTGTAAAAAATGATAGGTAGAACCATATTTTCTCGTCTCTTCTAAGGCCCTAGACTTTATGATTGGTTGTTTGGAAAGTAGCTTTACGGCTTAATGTTTTATGGAAAAATTAGGATAATTTGGTTTATTTTGGGGCTTTAAAATGATACAAGTTGTTTTTTGGGGGGTTTGGGGGCGAATGTTTAGGGCTAACTCCTGGCTATCCTGGACAAGCTTAGGGGACCAAGTGGGAAAACAGGGATCAAATGTATGCAAAGCAAGCCCCTTACCTGCTGTACTAAGATTCTGGTTCCCCAGTTAAGACAATGTGGAGGAGAGCTGGAATTTACTAACTGAGGTGTTTTAAACACAGAACATCACATGATGCTCCAACACATTTGTTCGTCAGGCTCAGAAGTGCATGGATGTACCTGGTATCAAGTCACAGTCATCCTAGACATGACCTTTAACTATTGCACTTCATCAGTCAGAATTCACCAGAGTTCTTCTTCTATTACATTTTATTTCAAGATACAGGTAAGGGGCAGACTTTGGAGATGTAGAGAGCAATAGTCCTGGGAAAAACTGTATCCCTTTGCACCCTAACTCCTTACCTTTAAAGCTCAGGCCATCATCATCAGCCTCTAGTGGCTTTCAGAGATTCACCAGCCTTAATTTCCCTTGTACATCTATCATTGTCTGCAGAGGTGAATGTCTATGGATGCCTCATATAAATAAGAATTGAAGATAATAATGCCTTCTCGTTTGATCAATTAAAATGGCCAGCTGGGCTTAACTGGAAGAAAGCAGAGCCCCTTGTGAAATTGGGATAGTGTCAAAGGTGAGAGTATGTTATTGTTTTTCTTGGGATATTTCTTCGACAAAGGTGATATGTGTTTGTGATGTTGGGTTTGTGGGCTTTCGGTTTGGAAGGAGACAGCGGTCAGGGTTAATTCTCTGCAAAGGCAGAAGGTAAGTCAGTCAGAATTTTGGGTACTGGGGGAAGTAGGCCTCCTTTTATGGCTTTCCTTTAGCCTTTTTGGGGGAAACATGGTGAACTTGGGTCATACAGAGTTTATGGTTGTATGAGCTCTGACTCACAGCTCATTCCCAGTGCTGCTCAGGGAACTTTATGTAGTCCTGGGGACTTCTGAGAAACAGCAAAGGAACCATGATGCAAGGTCACTATGAGGACCCACTGCATGCCCTCTGTGTGTGTCTTCATGCGTGTGTATACATGTGTGCTGTTTCTCTGTGTGTCTGTGTGTCTGCACAGTGTGTATGTGTTTCTGCTGTGTGCGTGCATAAATGTGTATAGTGTGTGCCTGTATCAGTGCTGTGTATCTGTGTGCTTGTCTATTCTGTGTATGTATATACTGAGGTCTGTGCTGTGTTCTTATGGTATATGCCTGTACTTATGTGTGTGCTCTATATGTATTGTATATATGTGTTTGTGTGTGCTTATATGTCTGTGCTGTGTGAGTTGTGTGTGCTGTATGTCTGTGTTGTTTATGCTATGTGTCTGCTGTAGTTGTGTGCTCATGGTGATAAAAGGGAAGGACATTTTCATGCAGAAAAGCATAGATTGGGGAGTCCATCGAGTGCAAGGACTTGACTCTGCTTTTAGGTGTCCAAGATCCAACCAGAATCTCCTTGCAAGGTCTGTGTACTCTGCTGATCTCTGTGGCTTTGGAGAAGTCACTGCAGCTCTCAGTGCCTCAGGCCAGCCTTGTATAGATGGAGGCAAACATCAGTCCACACTACTACATCACAAACCCCACTGTGCCTTCGTATCCGAGGAAATAGGTGTGGGTCAAATAGATTAATTTAGAGCTTATAGCACATAATAAGTGCCAAGCAAATCTATGCACCATGCTAGAGAAATTTTGGGTCACAGACCTAAATCATTCCCATTAGTAACAGCTCACAGGGCCTTGTATCTGAAAAAACACCCAAGGACTCTACTGATAGAAAATCACTGATAAAAATTGCTTTGTAAGGTCAACAAATTGGTTTTTCAATAGGCAGTGTGACGATGTAAGTTTGTGTTTATTTTTAAATAAACAGGTAATTTAAAGCAATTTGATGACAATAATTGCATATAACATCAGGACAATAATTGCATATAACATTAGGAGACAATTCATAAAGGAGTGGACAAGGCGGGTCTTCCAGGAAGGAAACCAGTGCTGAGGGGCAGCTCAGAACACTGCCCTGTCTTCTAGGACAGCATGTTTCTTGGGCTGGTTTCACAATTTTTCCCTGAGGATGTAATAGTGTCAACATTATCAATGTTTTTGAAAGCCGTCCCAAGTTAGCAGTGGCAGATCTTGCCATAATTAAGAGCATGTTAGAGGAGTCTAAAATGAGCACTGTGTGAGGAGGAAGATGTGGTTGGATATTTTTCTTTATTCTTTTGATTAAATTCAATAGACATCTGCAGGGAGAAAAGTCAATCACCCACTCCACTACTAGAAAAGAAAAGAAAAAAGGAAAGGGAATAATTGCAGCAATGATACAGAAAGGTCATTTCCAAACTTGATCGCAAAGAACTTTTCGGGTATGGGTCACTGACTCAAGACATAGGCAGGTCATGAGAAGCTGCATGGCGTCCAGTCACATGATGGTATATCTGTGAGAAAAATGAGAGTTCAGTTATATCATCACCCTTATATCAATATATAGATCATCTCCAAAAATACTAGCACACAATCAACAATGATCATTGATAATAAAAGCAAATAATTAATCTTTTTCATGAATACTTCATTATAAATAACCATGGTTTGGAGGTTCTGCAGAACCTTTATTTCTTCCATTCCAGCAAGAGGTTTGCTAAATGGGCAAAAGTTCTGGGGGTGATGAGATGGAAAAAAAAGCATTCAAAATCCATTTTGGTGGGTTGGAGAAAAATCTAGCAGGTAGAGGATTTGCCTTGTATGCGGCTGACCCACATCTAATTCCCAGAGCTGCATATAGTCCTCGAGACTCTGCCACAAATGATCACTGGGTGTAAAGCCAAAAGTAAATCCTGAGTGTTCCTGGGTGTGGTCCCAAAACCAAAACCAAAATCAAGTGTCTTCATCTCTAGTTTTTTGGGGCTTTGGTGGGTGACATGGTGATGGGGATGGAACTCTGGAGTCTTTGGGGAGATACAGCAGGCTCCCCTAGAGGTGGTCAGGAGCCCTTTGTGAATCTAACCTAGGATGAGAGGAGAGACACTCACCTGCCTCTCAATGTCCAGGAGCAGAGCGCTGGCGCCGATTCGGAAGAGCTCTGGCGTTAGCCACTCATTGCCCAACTCCTCCTTGATGAGACATAACCAAGCAAGCGCGTCCTTGGCTGTGCGGATGCCCCCTGCGGGTTTGAAGCCAACCTGAAAGGGTGGTGGGGAGAAGATGGTGGGGACAATGTCCTTTCTGACCACTAGCCCTCCACTGTCTCTGTCTCCCCTTTCCTTCCTGCTCTCCACAAATGATTTCACTTAACCCAGCAGAAGAGCATTAGGTCACGGATATACATCCATTTACTCAGGAAAATGACTTCTCCGGGATTATGGAATAAGAATGTCACTGGTTCTGGGAAGACACTCAGGAGAGTTGAAAACCTTCCTGAATATTTCACTCATTAAAAAGTCCTACACCTCACTACAGAGACCCTCTTCATGAGAGGGGATGAGCGTGTGTCAGCAATGAAAACTCCGAGAAAGCCTCTGCAAGGCCACAGAGACCACACTGGCCATGACAGATGAGTCAGGAGAGGGGTCAGCCACTCTAGCCAACTTTCCTGCAGGAGCTTGTCACCCAGATCAGCCAAGCCACGGAAACATGCTCAGGAGAGGTCAACACAGAGACATGTCACACTGCAGCAGTCCTTGAAGAGGACGATAAAAAGGCACATTCCAGTCGACAGATGATGCTTACAAAAATTATGTCTAACTGGGCGAGAGGAGGAAAAAAGTGTTTGCATCTAACAACTGTTTTCCTGAATTGGCTTGTTTCAAGAATTTGACTCTCCAGTAAAGAGATTCAAGAGGTGGGAGAAATCCAAATAAAATGGTAGGGGGAGGTGAGGTTCGAAGAGGTAGACCCTAAGACTGGCCTGAGGCCCTAGATTCAGACTCCAGTGACCTTCCAGGAGCCTGTAAACTGGCCCTGGCCCAAAGCACTGATGGACTTGGCACCATAACCACTAATATATAACTACAAGGGTCTGGAGTGATAGTACAGTGAATAGGAATATTTCTTTGCATGAGGTTCGATTTCTGGCATCCCATGTGGACTCCCAAACCTGCCAGGAGTTTGGTCAGAGCCAGGAGTAAACTCTGAGCACCATTGCGTGAGGCTCCAATCCAAAAAATAAATAATAAAAATAAACAATTATGATATCCATCTCACAAGGATTAAAACTTAGTCCTTTGACCATCCTGCCTTGGAAGGGGTGAGTGCTAAGAGAATGTCAGAGAAGGGAGACCATGACAAACAGCCAGACTAGACACCTCATGATTAACTTGGATCCTGTCATGTTGATTCCCAGCACCATGAACCAGTGAACTAGCACCAGGTCCTTTTTGCTCACCTTCCAGTAACTTCTCTCTCTCCCTCCCATACAAGAACTCCCCTCCTATCACTTACACTCCACATCAGCCTCTCAAAGGATATCAGCTGTGATGATTATTCTGTTTCAGTCCCACATGAAAGGACCATTGCTCAGAGACTCAAATAATATCTACCTATGACTCTGGAGCTCATGACCATCAGAGTGAAGGAACGAGGAAGTATGAATGGAATGATGCGATGAATTGAGAAGACTCCTCCAGATCAGTGAACTGGTCTAGGCATACATGCTAATTAAAAGCATGTTATTTATCAATGATATCAATCAGGCAATGTGGCATTTAGAGTTTCCTTACTATCCTGTTGTGTCAGCAAGTCTGACTGTTTTTGTTTTGTTTTGTTTTTATTTTTTGTTTTGGGGGCACACCCAGCATTGCTCAGGGGTTACTCCTGGCTGTCTGCTCAGAAATAGCTCCTGGCAGGCACAGGGGACCATATGGGACACCGGGATTCGAACCAACCACCTTTGGTCCTGGATCAGCTGCTTGCAAGGCAAACGCCGCTGTGCTATCTCTCTGGGCCCAAGTCTGACTGTTTTAAAGAATGCACAGGCATTTTCTTTTTCAGGGAGAGATAATATAAAAAACATAAATCTGCAGTGAGATCAGTGATGAAATATTAAGCCTCTGGATCTCTGAAAGGGTCACTAATCAGAGTCAGGGAGGCAGCAGTTCACATTTGTAAACTCCCCTTAAATCAATGATGTGGACCCTGCACAGTGAGGGCTGCTCAAGCCATGTATACACAGCCCTGCACTCAAGATTGTCACTGTATGAAACCACACAATGGAAATGAAAACAGTTAGTGTCTCTGTGTTTCTGAATACAGCTGGGAGGGACCACGTCCATATGCTAAGCAAGCAAACTATCAATGGAATGAACAAGAGACAAGGGTTTCCCCTTTGGCCTGGATTCTAGTCAGGAACATTGACCATGCAGATATTTTTAGTGAAATTCTGTGCCTACTATCTAAGGACTCTGCTGGGAAGTAGTTTGTTCATTTTTTGGCCTTTCTCGGATCTGACATATACTAACATAGTATAGTTAACCATAGTTATTTATGGAGAACAACACAAACTTGAGTCCCCAGAGATAACTTTTACCCCTTAGCTTGGAGTTTATAAGACCTATGTACAGATGCTCGAGAATTCCCTTCTATTTCAACTGCTGGAGGTGAGGGAACAAGCATTGTGAATATGTTTTACACATTTTGATGTTCTTTGGTTGAGAATAAGAAGCAATGATTTAGTGAGTGATGGTAGAGCCTCATCTAGGGGCTCAGAGAGAGTTCTTGTTCAGATAGCCCCCCCCCCCCAATAAAGTTCTCCCTTTCATTTGTATCTGCAAAAACAACTAACTTGAGTTGAGCTAAATTTCACAAGTTAGGCATGGCAGGTATTGATCCTGTCCTACCCCCTTTTTTGTATTTGTATTTGTGTGTTATGATGTACAATTATCTGTAAAAGGAAAATTCTAGAGGGAGTTCATTTCTCTTCTATAAACATTCTATAATAAAGTCTCCTAGACCAAGATCAACCAAAATCTAGTGCCACATCTGAGTTGTTCATCACCACCTGGCAAAGGGTTAAAGGCCTTTGTGAAAGGGAGGTTTCCACTGGGTAGATATCAAGAGATTAGTTTGAAAAAATATCTTCTTGGGATGGGACAGTATCATTCAAAAACAAAATACCTTCCTCTCCCATAATGTAAAAATAAAATCTTTAATTTTCCCTTAAGTAATTTGAAGATAAAAATAAGGAAAATACAAACTCATTTAAGAAAACAAAACAAAATACCCATCACATTTTTTCTTTAAACATCATAGGTTTTACAATATATATTTTATGTTTTGAAAAGCTGGCAAAAACTCACACAGACCCTCCTCAGCTTTAAGTCTTCCAAAGAGCACATCTGGCTGCCATAAAATGCAAAAAATAAAAAATAAAAAAAAATAAAAGGATATTTAATTCAAGAGCTATATAACGTCTAGCTACCTTTTCCCTCCTGTTTCACAGCATTTCATTATTTTGTTTAATAAGTTCATCTCCTCGAGAATTTTCTCTTCACCTCATATTATTAAAAGTAATAAGTTTTTCTGGACCGGGGGTTTCCCAACAGAAAAACCAATTTATGTGTGTCCTTCAATAATGACAGGAAAAGATTATTTCCCATTATACTGCATACTTTTCATATCACCACCACAGCTTATCATTCAATAAATGTTACTCTGCAATTCTTTCCATTCCTCGAGGAAGTTTAATTTTTGCATTAACCTGTTTTCGCTGGCCAACGCCTAACCAGAAAGCCTCTGTGTTGCTGCAGAATTAGTTCGTTAAAGAACCCATTTAGGAATCTCTTGTCAGTGATAAAATTGTCTTCAGTTAATAAAAGGACAGAAAGTGAGTTCACATCTTGATCACATATACTTACACTCCCATACTCACACTCACCTTCTGTTCATCGCATATGTTTTTTCTCCCTCCATGAATGTATTCTTTTGTGATGCAAGGTAAATTAAACAGTTATCTTAATAAAGGTAAACTAATCTCTCACCTTCTGCCTAGAAAGGCAGTTATCATGGCGGCAACTAGTATTATAAATAACATTATCTTTATTCGAAAGAAAATTTGCTAGCAATAATATACCTTGTTTCCAGTTTTCCAGTAGAAATCTCTAATGGCCCGTAGCATCACTATAGCTACCGGGAAGGTGGCATTTACTGTTTCTTTTCCAGTCGAAGTCTTAATAAAATCTGATCCTGAAACAAAAGGAAGGAAAAACTCCATGTTAATTAAGAAGCTGTTTTCTTATATGTTGGGAGCCAGAGGAAGAGATAAATGGTGTAAGATATTTTTTTTCCTGAATAATACAACTATATTTTCCTTTAATTATTTTTAAAGAGAAAATGTTTTTTCCCCACTGGAAAACAAAAAACTCTTTTTAAAATAATGTTGTGCCTTCTTTTCAAATCTCTTACTACAGATGAATCAAATTGGATACCAACAGGGTTCTACGTATCCCTGGGACTCTCTATCTCCATATTTTCAAGTTATTTCTTAAAAGCAAGTTAGTTTATTTAAAACCTAAGATGAATAAACAAGATTTTATGCCTTGTGCTTATTATCATTTTTTGGAACATTTTAGTCTACACAACTGAAGGATCTACTCAGCTCCCCTCTTATTCTCATGGCTGCTAGAAAGGACACAGCTCAGCGTGGATAACCAAGAAATATCATCACTTGGGTCCTTAATGAAAGCATTGTCTTCCAACCAGATTGGAATTTACACCATAGACAGACACCATACTACTTCATTACCTGCAAATATTTCAAGCATCTTGTAACCTCTCAAAACTATTTTTTAACATGCTAGGAGTTAATAAGGAGATAATGGGAATAATAGCAGTTAAGATTCACAAAGCGCTATGTATTATTTACAAGTATCAAGTCAGCCCATTCTCATTACAACTATTATAGTCTAATACAGCTCTTCTTTTTTCTTTTGGTGGTGGTGGTGAGGCATCATAGCTGGCAGTGCTCAGAAATTCTATTGGCTTGATGTCTGGAGGTTACTCCTGGCAGTAGTGGATTGCCTTACCACCCAGTTGTGGGGCTCCAATCCAGGCCTTGGCCATAAGAAAAATCCAACATTTGAGCCATCTCTTCAGCCCATAATTTCCATTTTAAAAGTACTTATCATAAATGGTTATTTCCCTCCAATTCCTTTAATGTTGTTCTAACACTGGGTTTCACATTTGCTGCAGGGCTTGTATTTATTGTCATTGCACTCAACAGAAGTTGCATACCTGGATATGGTGCTAACCACATGTATACATTTGCTTGTGCTATGCTGGGGAGAATGTACTTTGTTGTGGGACCTCAGATGCACACATAGCTGAGCCACTGAAAACCCACTTAACATGTGAGGTGGTGCTGGGATTACCAGAGTAGTCCCAAGCATGGAGGTAGACATTCTACCCCTGATCTCCATTTAGAAGGAGAAATCTGATTCACAGGAAAGCCATTTGCCTGGGTTGACATAAGTGGGCAAGTTGTACTTCTAATCAAAGCAAATATGGCTTCACTAATATGCTAAGTGTCTTCTGAATCTTAGGGTCACACATTCTGCAGGCCAGATTCTGTCCTTGGCTCCCCTGATCCTCTTTAGCACCATCAGGAGCAATTCGAAGCTCAGGAATAGCCCCTGAGTACTATGTCCAGTGTAGCCAAAAATACAAAAACAAAACAAAACAAAGAGATGCAGATTAACAGCAGGCTCAAGTGTGAGGCCCTGCATTCACACTCTAGCACCAAATGTTCCCCTGTCCCTCAGCATTGCTGGGTTTGGTTTTGTTGGCTCTCAAGCACTGCTAGGGATGTGATAACACCTAAAAACATAATAATGCAGACTCGGATGTGGCTTGGTGGTAGAAAGCATGTGTGAATCCCAGTATTTCGGATCCAGCACACACACACACACACACACACACATACACACACAAACACACACACACACACACACAGAATCTCAGATCTTATCCTAAGTCAGAATCTAAATATAAACTGGTGATCTCCTAGGTGACTTCCTGAGCAAATTTGGAGCCCTTTACACTGAATCTCTGGAACCATCCATAAAGCATTCAATTCTCAGATTTCCCAATATCCATCAAAGAAATGATTGACCAAAGTAGAAAAAAAGTAACCTAACCCTTTCCTGCAAGTTTCAATGGGAAAAGAGATACTTCTGTGACTGCTTCATGGATTGAAAAGTTCAAAGCAACACACCTTTCATAAGCACACGGTGGGTAAGGCACAGAGGAAGAATGGAAAGAAACACTTCAAATACTAACACACATATCACAGGTGCAGGTTCAAGTGAAACACCCACTTGCACCCTTAGATCTGGTTTGGTGTGCTGGCTCTGTTATTTACCTGGCAATTCTTACCTTCTATTTCTTATTTTATATTTGGCCTGGAAATTCTTACTGGCTTCAGGGTATAATAAAAAAAAAAAGGCTCAAAAAAGACCATCAGGGGTCAGAGAGACAGTACAGGGGTTAAGGCTGTCATGTGGTCAACCCTGGGTCAATTGTTTCCCAGCACTGTGTGTTCCCCTAAGCATCATGGGGAGTGATCTGAAGACTGACAGAGAATTGCAGGGAAGGAATTCTGGTATCTGGAGCATCACTTAGGAGCCCTTTCCACCTCCAAAAAAACCCTGAGAAAACCTATGTGATTGAACTGTTAAAACTGTGTAGTACTCCATCCTCACAAATGCAGAGAAGACCTGGGCAGGGTTACAATCTGGAAAGATCCTAGGGAGCTGCTCTTCTTCACCCTACATTGCTCTTACTGGGTGTTGGACACTGAGCTAGCTGTGAGGAAGGTTCTGTTTAAAAAAAAGAAAAGAAAAGCCAAGTCCCTCCTTTGGGGAGCCGATTTTCTAGAAAAGACAATAAATAAATACAGCACAATGTCAGGAGGAGATGAAGTGCTATAAAGAACAATACAGAGCACAGGGAGAGAGAGGGATGGAACTGGTTAGTGTGAGCTATCTGTAAAGAGCTGTCAGAAAAGCCATCTCCGAGAAATTCAGAGACTGAATAAAAAGAATCAGAGTCTCACAACCTGGAAAATGGTAAGGTTTTGAAGGAGGCAGCACCCTCCTTTACAATATATACATGAAAAAGCCTGAGTTCCCCCCACTTTAGATAACATAATACCTACATAATCTTAGTAAAGTGTTCCTAATTCCCTCTTCTACTCACATTGCTGTCCTTCCTTTCACCCATCCACTTACTACAACCAGCTACTGTATAATTTCTAATTTGACCTTAAAGAGTTCTCTTTTCGGTAACTTGAAAAATTTTGGTATTCTTGTTTTCCACATATTCCTTCTCTGAAGTTCTTCATTTTTTATAGACAGATCAGAGTTTTTAACCTAAACCATTTCTGTCCTTCCTGAAGAATATACTTGTAGATCAGGATGAATGGTGAAGAATTCCTTCAGTTTTTATTTTTTGTAGCTCCTTATTCCTTTTGAAAGCAACTTTTAAATGCTGGGCAAGGGGAAAAGGGCTTGCGTGTGGCCTAATTGAATTCTGGTACCTCATATGGTCCCCACTGAGTCTGCTATGAGTGTTCTCTGAGTGCAGAGCCAGGAGTAAACCCTGAGATAAGGTTCTCCACCAAAAAAAGAAAAGAAAGAAAGAAAGAAAGAAAGAAAGAAAGAAAGAAAGAAAGAAAGGAAGGAAGGAAGGAAGGAAGGAAGGAAGGAAGGAAGGAAGGAAGGAAGGAAGGAAGGAAGGAAGGAAGGAAGGAAGGAAGGAAGGAAGGAAGGAAGGAAGGAAAGGAAGGAAGGGAAGGAAGGAAGGGAAGAAGGAAAGGGAAGGAAGGAAGGGAAGGAAGGAAGGAAGGAAGGAAGGAAGGAAGGAAGGAAGGAAGGATAAGAAAAAGAAAGTAGGGGGAAGAGGAAAAAGGAGTTTAAAAGGTGCTTAATTTCACTAGACCGTTCTAGGTTGGCTAATTTCTCTCCAATCCTAGCCTACTCCCTTCTTTGGTTTTTGTTGGTTTGTTTGTTTTGTTGTTATTGTTGGCTTGTTTGTTTGGGACCCACACCGGAATAGTGCTCAGGGATTACTTCTGGCTCTACACTCAGGAATTACTCCTGGTAAGGCTCAGGGGTCCATATGGGATGCCAGAGATGAAACCCAGATTAGCCACCCAGGTTGGCCTCTTAAAAGGCAGGTGCCCTACCTGCTGTACTGTTGCTCTGGGTCCCCTATTCCCTTCTTGCTAAAAAAGAGCTTGAGTGTCACAAGTCCATTGTGACTATTCCCCTTTTTGTCTATAGATAAGATGTTTGTTTTTCAAGATTTTTCTATTTGTCTTAGATTTGTTTCAGTAAGAATCTGCTCTATCTAGATGTAGTTTACTCTGGGCCCATAATCACTCTGTACTTGGGTTTGTCGTTCCTTTAGGTAAAGTATTAGCTATGGCTGTTTCATATGTTAATTGCATTTCCCTTCCTGTCCGTATGCCTCAAGGATATGTCACAGCTTTAGAAATGATCCCACAGTTCTGGAAGGTTCTGTTGGTTGTGGGTGTGTCCCCCCCCCCCCCCCGCCCTTTACATTTCAGGTTAGAAGGTTTCTTTCAACCAACCTTTGGACACTGATTCTTCCCCCAGACCCTTGTACTGAGGGGCCTGTGAAGGCATTCTTAACACCTGCTCCCAGATTCTTTCTTTTTTTTTCCCTTGGTTTTTGAGTCATATCAATTTTTAGGGGTTACTTCTGGTAACTAACCTCTAACTCCATATGGAACATATAGGATGCTGGGATTAAACAGGGTTGGCTGCATGCAAGAGAAGCAGACATTATTATTGCTCTGGACCCATTAGGTTCTTTTTTTCTGGAATCCCCTTTGGCTTATTATTTCTTAAGTTTCTTCCTCTATGATATGACTGATCATCTCCATTTTTACCATTAGGTTAAAAACATTAATATTTATTATTATATATATAATTTTGTTGCTTTTGGGCCACACCCAGCAGTGCTCAGGAGTCACTCCTGGCTCTGTGCTCAGAAATCTCTGCTACCTCTCTCAGAGAAGATTCCTTAGAGATATATTCACCTTATTGTTTGTTTGGAGCCACACCCAACAGTGCTCAGGGGTTACTCCTGGATCTGCACTCAGAAATTACTCCTGGTAGGCTCAGGGGACCATATTGGATGCCGGGGATGGAACTAAGGGCAGGGCAAATGCCCTACTGCTGTAGGGTCCCAGAGATATGTTTACTTTAGAGACCCTCAGTTATAGCTCCTTTTGTTCCTTCAGTCACATAGTTCCTGTTGACTTACATTAGCTTGGCATGCATGGTTAGGTTAGCATAGATAAGCAGATTTTTGTAATATAATTACCCTGGCCTTTCCTATGCAGATGTTTGTATATAATTATCCGGCTCCTCTCATGACTGTTGGTTTCAGATAATAAAATGGAATGTAATAGAGAATTGGGGCTCTCAGTCCACAAGGTTGTGAGCCCTCTGACTGCATGCTTTTCTCTTTTATATTTGTCTTGTTTTCTTAATCCTGGCAGAGCTTTTGCTTCAGACCTTTTTACCTAGGGTCTTTGATAGAAGTGGCCACCTCTATCCTCACCTCACTCCAATAAAGTCCTTCAGCCTGGAAAGCAGGTCTTCAATGAGAATGCCCTGGACACATGTCAAATGAGTATTTTACCCTCCATTTGTCAGAGCTAAGAAGGGATCTTTCTTGGCTATTTAGACCAAGAATCTTGGGTTCCTTGAGGTAAAATTCACACAAGTGTGGCTCCAATAAATTGTTAAAAATTTTTACTTATATCTTTTACCAGTTAATGGGTCTAGCCAGTGAACACATATTGACTGGTACACTCAGAATCTATGTCACTCCAGAGTTCAAGAAGGCAATCTGCCACATATATCTTATATCTGGGGAAAATGACTTTTTTTTTAAATATGTTTGTTTGTTCATTTATTCCACTGTTTCTTGCTCTAAGAAAGGAAGAAATGGCAAGTTCTAAGCTCTTTGAGTATTGAATCTAACCCAAGAAGTCCTTATGCATCAGAGAAGCGTCTACTCTCTAGAAATCAATAGGGTAAAGTTGCAATTTATGATATTAAGGCGTTATGGAAATAGGACAAGGACTGAACTCTGAGAGATTCTCATCAGCTAAAATAATAAGAAAAGTCTTTATGGAACTGGTAGAAACTAGTATAGACTTTGAAGAAGATAAAATGTAAATGTGAGGACAGATGGAAGAACACCACCATTAAAAAGCCAAAGCTTTTGGAAATTCCATTCTTCTTTTTCCTTACCTCCAAGTTTAGAATTCACTGGGGCTAGGACACTAACACAGGCTAGATTGAGGCTTTTAGATGGAAGGAGTGACAATCTCTCTCTGCAAGAAGCTGTCTATTGCATTCTATGGCTCAGACTGGACCAAGGCAGAAACTTAAGAACACTTCTGTACTGATAAGGACCCTAAGATCCTGGCTAGACAGTAACAGACTAGAGGACTCAACAGAGCCCTTCTTGACCTCTAGTTTTCTCCCTCTTCAGTGCCTTACTAAAAGCTAGACCAATCCCAAGGTGTTTCTCTGCCATTTTCTGTATGCATATATGCTATTTGCTATTCTCCATGAAATGCATGAGTCCTGGAAAACTGTAAGAACATGTATAAACTGTTATATTGTCCTAGCTCTCCTGGGAAAAAACGGCTCTTCCAAGCTGTTGTCAAGTCCATTCTGGAGGACATCCTCCTTAAAGAAAAGCTTCTTTCATGCGACTCAGTCACTTCTTCTCTACATAGTTATTTCTATGCCTTTTTGGAATAATACAACAAACAGGAAGCACAAAACTTATGAGACACATGCAAATGACAATAGATGGAAGCATCTAAAGAATCTGTGTGACAGAGAGAATATGGGGAACATGGTGGTGGCATTGAGGGAGGGGCTATATTTTCATATCTAATGAATTTTAAGACACATGAATATAGAGGTCATTTGCAAAATGAGATCTAATCACCTGTGAAGTCTGTGTTGAGTAAGTTAAAGAAGAACAATGGAAAGCCAGTCAGAAACCACACAAAACAAATCACAAAATAGCAGCCAGGCCTGCAGGCACCACTCACTATTTCTTTTTACTAGGCAGAAGACCTAGCTTTAATTACACAGAGTACTTTAGGAAGCACATTAGTATTTTACTACTGTCCAAAGAACAATGAATTTTCCAATGGGACTACAGAGGAACACACTTTTGTTTTACTTATTTTAATATTGCTTCTCTTGGCCCCTCTGTAAAACTATATTACCTTAGAGAAATAAATGCTAGAATTTTGAATTACCAGTCCCACAGAGCAGCAGAGACTCCTCAGAGCTTCCATTAATCCGACATTAACCAAACCCACCTTTGTTTAGCTTGGGGAAAACCCCATATGAGACAATATCTCACAATTAAAAGAACTATCCATATGAATGTTCTTTTATCAGTGCCCACAATTTCAATGAAATGACTATAAGAGGAGATAAAAGGCCTGAAAAGTCAAATGTAACACACTAAATAGACTAGCATTCAACTCTGATGAGATGAAATTAAAATTAATAGTAAATTCATAACATTATATTAAATCATATATTTTTATTTTCCTATCAAAAAAAATCTAAATTTGAAATCTCTAGCTCAATACTTTTTTTTTTGGTGTGGTCTAAAGCAACTCAAAGCTTTTCTAAGGCCTATAATTACAAGTCTCCATGGTACAGTTTCATTAAAAACTTTCATTAAACAACAGCTGCCCTTGTATATGGTCTTCTAATCAATTTGGTCAAACAGAATGACTTCTAATCAGCTGTTGATAAAAATAGAAGATGAAATTTTAATTCTAATAGATTAACCACCAACTCAAGACAGTCTTCAAAATCCATCTAGCTCTATTCTCCAGTGGATTTAATGACTATTCAGCAACTCATTACTAAATAGAACAAGATGAACATTTTCCAGTTCATTAAAGAAATGTACTATGTATTTTTGCATTGTCCTCATGATTCGTTACAGGGAGTCTTAATTACAAGATAATGGATAATGGTTATTAAATGCAGACTGCAGTAATGAAGCTCTATTCATTTGCGAACCTCAGAGACTGCAAAGAGAGGAAAATAAAATTACTAGCTTCAAAAGATTAACGGATCAAATTATTATTCAATTTTGAAAATCTCATTCAGACTTCACAGAAACAAGAGGAGATTAAAAACTAGTACTAAGACCAAAGTAATACATTAAAAAAATAATATTTTAAGGCTATTACTGCATAATAAGCTTCAGATGTGATTATTAGAAAAACATATAGCCAACAATAAGAAAACATACATTTTTATTTCCTGAACAAATCTTATTTACGAGAGAGAGAGAGAGGACATTGCTAGTAGGATTCCATCTATAGTTCTACCAAACATGGAAGATATATACTACACTGTAACAAAGAACAGCACAATGAAAGGTATTATTAACATTTTATATTTCACTAATGAAAAATAGGATTTAAAATCCACTGCTGCTTGAGAAAGCTTGTCATTAAGTGGAATTCATGCCAACCCTATAATAAGGGTTTCTGGGTACATTATTCATTAGCACCATGTTTTCTATCGCTCTCCAAGAAATTACCGATTAAAGTTAGCATGCAAGTTTTGTATAGAGATTTTGGAAATTCTGACACTAATTTATACTTGCAATCTGCAATGGGACACCTTAATTTTCCCGTAAAAAAAAGGCAGCTGTATAAAAACATAAAGGCCCAAATTAAATCTCACCTTTAGTATTATAACCTTTTATTAAAAATAATCTGAAAAGATTTTAGGGTCAGATGTAAAGATCCAGTGATATGGCTGAAAAACTGGCCAGAGTAGAGATGGAAGTGGAGGACAATCTCTATGAAAAAAAAAAAATCAATATGGGGAGAATTACCTAACTGGGAATTGCAGAAACCCCAGTGCATCCTTCCATGATCCAAGATAATTGGTGAAAAGGGAATGCATGATGGTGTTGATGGTGGTTTCCTAGAGTGGGAGGACAAGTCTAATAGGGACAGGCAAAAACTCAAAGTACCGCTCTCTCAATTCTTTCCTCTCAACCAAGTCATGAGCTTTGCAAATCCTTCTTTGTTGGTCCAGGCCATCATGTGAGAGGCAATAAGCATCACAATTAAGCGGTAAGGCATGTTCAAGCAGAATGGCAATCAGAAAGCAATCACAATCTCAGAGTTGGTAAATATCTCAAATACCTCGAGGGTACGATTAGTTCCTGAGAACTACATTCCTGGCCACTGCCTCCCTCTCAACGAAAATAAAAATATGGCCATTTAAAATAATGTAAAACAGTATGATTTAAATGGGATACAAGGTGGGGATGCCGATGCTTATAATCTCCAGTAATTGGCAGAAATGTCCCTGGGAGAATATTTGAAACAATTATGCTAACCATACGAAGATATGTATTAGCAGCACTTGACACAAACAAGAGTCCTTGAGTTATGTGTAATATGCCAGAAATCTCCTTTTACTTCTACAACACAGATGATTGGAAATGGATTTTGAGAACTGCAACCAGGCTGAAAATAAGTGATCAATCAATGAAATTCCTCCCTGATTCAGAGTGGTTTTACACAGCTTAATCTTCCCAAACAACCCTAGGGTAGAGGTGATGTGGCAGAAATGTGGAAAAAAAAAAAAAAAGAACTTTCATTCAAATATTTATGAGACCAGTATTCAGAGGACCATACAGAATGCTGGAATTTGAACCTAGGTATGAGGTGTGCAAGACAAATGCCTACACTCTGTACTATCACTCTGGCCCCAATCAGTGTCTAGAACTCTAGATTTTTCTCTACTTAATAATACTTACAAAACCTGTAGATGCCCAGGAAAGAGCCAACAGTACAGAAACCACCTCTAAGAGGCACTTGTGTCATCCTCCTCTCCCTCCTCTTTTCTCCAGTAGGAGTTAGAATAAGTCAACCCAAGATCTATCAATAAGATAAAAGATTCTGGAATCTGAGAGTGGACAACTGTGTAAATTCAACTCCCCTGAAATGTTCGCTTTCAAAGGTGAATCTTAATGTGGGGGAGGTGTGGGGAGGTGTTGAGCTACACTCAGAAATGACTCCTGGTGGGGCTTATCTTCCCCTTGTCTAAATATGGTTTCCCTTTGGCTCCCACATGGGACCCCATAATGCAGATCTTCCTCTTGAACTCTTACTAAGGACCAGAACCTAATAACTGCCCATCCCAAGTCTAAAATAGAGACAATTGCCCGTTGCTAAAGCTTTACTCTGGAGATAAGGCATTTCACCTCATTCCAGTATTAATCCAGCGAAAGAATTACTTTTGGAGAAATCATCAGAGTTCCTTTTACAACTTTTCAGATGGTCCAAAGAGATAGTACAGTGGGTAGAGCACTTGCCTTCATGCCCACCGGAGTGCAATCTCTGCCACAGCGTAGGGTCTCCTAAACCCTTCCAGGAGTGATTGCTGAGTGAAGAGCCTGAAACCCTGAGCACTACTATTTTGGCCAAAAAAAAAAAAAAAAAAAACCAAATAAAAAATAAAAACAAATCTCAGAAAAAAGAAGTTGTTTTTTTTTTTTTTTTTTTTTTTTTGGTTTTTGGGTCACACCTGGCGGTGTTCAGGGGTTACTCCTGGCTGTCTGCTCAGAAATAGCTCCTGGCAGGCACAGGGGACCATATGGGACATATGGGAACCAACCACCTTTGGTCCTGGATCGGCTGCTTGCAAGGCAAACACCACTGTGCTATTTCTCCGGGCCCAAAATATGTGTATGTACATTTTTTGGGGGGGGGTTTTGGGCCACACCCAGTGACGCTCAGGGGTTACTCCTGGCTATGCACTCAGAAATCGCCCCTGGCTTGGGGGGACCATATGGGACACCAGGGGATCGAACCGTGGTCCATCCTACACTAGCACTTGCAAAGCAGACACCTTACCTCTAGCGCCACCTTCCAGGCCCCAGAAAAAAGAAGTTTTTAGAGAGACATGCCAGCATTAAGAAATTCATGGTGGCCAAAGAGAGAGATTGAAAGACCTTGGACAGTACCTCAGGGATAATAGCAGGAAGCCAGGCTCTGCTCCAGCCACCTCCAGGCTTCACTGCACAGGATATTACTCACCAGAGTTACCACTGAACACTGGGACAGTGGTTCATTCAAACTTGGATGTGCCCCAAGTGCACCCCTCAAACAGTTTGGAGGATAGCATGAAAAAAAATAAAAGAAGGTTATATTTGTAATTCATAATTTTTATATTGCTTACATACTAAAATAGGATAGTGTGGATTTTCCAGGCTAAGGAAAATATATTATTAAAATTACTTTGAACCTGTTCTTAGTGTGGCTATTAAAGATGTTTAATGATGCCTTTCTAATAAACAGTGGTGCTGGACCTCAGCACGGTGCCAAAAGTTGGGATTGCCCCATGTGGGCTCCAATTTTCTGTCCTTTCAAGCTAAGATGTTGTAAATGCTGGTTTAAATATATAGGAAAGAAAGGTCGAAGTCTGCCTAGAGGTAGTGTAAGCTCCCTGGAGAGAGTATTTAACTAGACTCAGTGTCCAAACAATTTGGCTCTGCCCCCAAATTCAAATACATGACTCAGCAAAACAAATGCTCCATAATTACCTATCTGTAGTTTCCTTAGGGAAGAACACAGTTCCACAATATCTTATGCCCAATCCCAATACAGTGCAAATTCCTCTGTCTTGCAATATTTTCGTTGATTTGAGGGAAGAGGTTTGGAGCAGTGCTTAGGACCTGTTCCTCATTCTGTGTTTAGAATGACCCCTGAAAGTGTTCAGGGGATCATATTCAGTGCAAGGGATCCCAGTGGAAATGTCTGCCTGAAGGCAAAAGCCTTAATCCCTACGCTAGCTCTCCAGGCCAATATTTTCTTGAGACTTTTTGTTTGTTTGTTTGTTTGTTTGTGGGCCACACTCAGTGACACTCAGAGGTTCCTCCTGGCTCTGTGCTCAGAAATCACTCCTGACTTGGGGGACCATATGGGACACTGAGGGATCGAACTGCGGTCCATTATAGGTCAGCATGTGCAAGCCAAATGCCCTACCACTTGTGCCACTGCTCCAGCTTCCTTCTTGAGACTTTTTAATCATTTCAGTACCATTTACAGATGAACACTTAGGGAGACTGGTCTGCTTTATCCTGCTCTGGAACTGGACTTGCTTTCAGCTTTCAAACACACAGAAGTAACCCTAAAACTATATAAAACCAGTGTTCACTGGAGTGGGCAATACCACCTGCTGGTTTGGATACAGTAATAATAGGTCAGCAGTCTTGTTTCTTTAGAAAATTAGAACTCTTGGAGCCTGAGAGATAGCATGAAGCTTGGGCATTTGCCTTGCATGCAGAAGGACAGTGGTTCAAATCCCAGCATTCCATATGGTCCCCCGAGCCTGCCAGGGGTGATTTCTGAGCATAGAACCAGGAGTAACCCCTAAGCACTGCCAGGTGTGACCCAAAAACAAAAAAAAAATTAAAATTAAAAAATAAAATTAGAACTCTAAGTTCCCAGAGGAAGTAGAACCCTAGAATAAGTTTTATTTTTCTGAAAAGAATTAAAGTAAGTTTAAGACCCTTGATTATGACATATTCACTATGTTTCTAATCTGTTGGCCTCTGTTCAGCTCATGTCTAAGTTCTGTCTCTATGCAGGCAACACTGCCCAAAGTGGAGAATAGTAGTGTAGACCTAGTATTCCTTATTGGGACTTGATACCACAAGAAGTCACCTTGACTCAGTGTCAGGGCTGGTATTTCTATTCTCTTGGCACCAGAAAGACATCTTGGTGGGTCATCATCTTGTTGACCTTTGAGTCTGGCAATGCTTGTGGCTCTGCAGAAAGAAATCCTTGAGGCTGCTGATATGAGGCTCAAACTCTTTATCCAAAGGAGATGATACAAACTCCCATATCCATTGTTATTGTTATTGTTATTGTTATTGTACAGAGTCATTGGAGCTTGGATAACTGCCTTTTCCCCACAAGAAAATAAAAGAACAGGTTTTGGACATATACTTTGGAAACAATGAGCCAACAGTTAAGTCAACATTCTGCAAATCTCATGAGGCGTAGGTGGCCATATTCAGCGCTGAGGAGTGAACAAGGGACAACCACATGCAAGAAATGGAATCTAACCACTGTACTATCTCTTCATCCTGACAGGATCCCATAAACATCATCTAATCTTGTTTTTGTTTTTATTTCGGGACCACACCCATCTATGCATGATACTTATTCCTGGTTATGTACTCAGGGAACACACTAGGAGAATTCAGGGAACCGTATGTGGTGCCAAGGATTAAAACTAGGTAAACTGCATGCAAGACAAGTTTCTTCATCGCTGTATTATTGCTCTGGCCCCCTAAAGTCATCTTATCTTAAAATGACACAACTGTATCTGACACATTCTCTGTATTCTTTTCTCCAGGAGGGAAAGAAACCTGAGCCTCTCTTCAAGGCAAACGTGATTTGGTATCACTGTACTTGGGCAAAGAGGAATCAACCGAAGAAGCGCTTTTAACAAAATAACAAGTTCGACAGGATTTAAACAACGGAATTTCATTTTGATTGTGCTTTCTATTGTCACTTGCCAGCCCGGAATGTGTAGTATATATTAACATTAAAAGTCAGGTATGCTTGTGTGGAATCTATTAGCTTGAGAGAAAATTACTCAAATTGAAGAAATAGCTGCTTAAAATGGATTTAGAAATACATTTTACTGAACAAAGCAAGCTAGAAAATTAGGCTACTTTATCAGGATTAGAAAGTGCTGTGAATTTTAAACACAAAGCTTTTAAAAACAATGCAGAACATATTTGAGATTATTCTACCTCAATGTCATCATAAATCTCCTCTCCCTCCAACTGATGATAAGTACAAGTTTCTTTCCACAGTGACCTGTCTTTCATGAAAGGAGTTGTGCACCTTCCAGGGGGAGTTTTATCTCCTGATGATGGTTCCATTGTACCTGGGAGTTTCCTAAGCTGCCTGAGGAACAGATTAGTCAGTGGAACCTTGAAAAGGCTCTAATGGAAAAGGACTTGTGAGGCTTGGCTTCTTCGAGAGCAGAGGTAGAAATCGCTCTGACAGGGGCCAGAGTGGTGGCACAAGCGGTAGGGCATTTGCCTTGCATGCACTAACCTAGGATGGGCCAGGGTTCGATCCCTCAACATACCATATGGTCCCCCAAGCCAGGAGCAATTTCTGAGCACATAGCCAGGAGTAACCCCTGAGTGTCACTGGGTGTGGCGCAATAGCAGAAAGGAAGGAAGGAAGGAAGGGAGGGAGGGAGGGAGGAAGGAAGGAAGGAAGGAAGGAAGGAAGGAAGGAAGGAAGGAAGGAAGGAAGGAAGGAAGGAAGGAAGGAAGGAAGGAAGGAAGTAGGGAGGGAGGGAGGGAGGGAGGGAGGGTGGGAGGGAGGGAGGAGGAGGGAAGGAAGGAAGGAAGGAAGGAAGGAAGGAAGGAAGGAAGGAAGGAAGGAAGGAAGGAAGGAAGGAAGGAAGGAAGGAAGGAAGAAAGGAAGAAAGAAAGTAAGAAAGACGCTTTGACAACTGAGTGGGAATGAACCCTTTGTTAGGCATTCACCTGCATGAGGGGAAACCTTCATTTGTAAGGGTGCCCTTCTCAGTAGTCAGACTGGGGTCTGGCAGAGATAACCAGAAAGGGTTCAAGCTGGTGTGAGGCACTGGGGGAACCAAGTCAAGCCATTTTCTTCCAAGATTTTTGGTCCCAATGATTCTGCTCAGCCCAACCCATTTATCTACCAATGTAGTGTTTGTTAATTGTCTCCCTTCCCTTCCAAGAATCAGACTCCTGCCCCCTTCTCCCTCAGTCAGGATGGCAATGGGACCCTAAGTGTTTGACTATTGGGGGATTCCCCCAAGTCTCTGTGGGATGCCATATACATTAAATCTAAGTTAAATCTGTTTTCTTCCTGCTAATCTGCCTTGGGTCATTTTTGTTATAAGACCTAAACTTAATAAGAACAGAATGATAGTACAGATAAGGCATTTGTCCTGCATGCAGGTGACTGGGATTCAATCCCCAGCACCCCATATGGTGCCCCAAGCATGGCTAGCAGTAATTCCTAAGTACAGAGCTAGGAGTAACCTTGAGCATCACCTGGTATGGCCCAAAAAGATTAAAAAAAAAAAAAAAAGGAACGAAAATGGGTTGACAGAAACACTCTCTGTCAGCTCCCTTTCCCTGAGAATCTGCTCAGTCACTTCCTACAACCTAGCTATGGAGCTGGCCTTTGGTAGGTTTTCATACAGTCTCATATCTATACTGAATACAGAGACCAGATGACTGATCCCACAGCAGCCACCTGCCTGAGTGTGTAGACAGGAGGGTTGATTTCATCGTCCTCTTGACTACAGGTGATGAACTGACCATGCACTGGATGTTATCCTGAGCATGTCCTATGATATACAACCTGCAGATATGGAAAAGAAAGCAGGTACCTGACCCCTCAGGCTCTGACCCTAATTCTGCAGAGAGAGAAATGGGGAAAGAAAACCCTTCCTAGGTGCAGAAATTCTGGGAGGAACCTGGAGAAATTGCTACATCCAGCACCAGCTCATGGTCACTGGCTTTCTGGACAATTCCAGCTACTCCCTCTAGCCCCCCAAGTATCTGTAAATGACAATGACAGGGGTCAGGAGGACCAGACCATGTGCTCCTTCAGAGAAGCTTTCCTGACTGCAAAGGAAAGCTTTCCTGACTGCAGAGCAAAGGCTGGTGTGAATATGATGTCTGTGGTCCACAAGAGGACAGGCTGGAAAGGATGCACTCTGGATGTAGTGAGAATTTGGAGGTGGGATGGGGTGGCGGGGTGGTGGTGGTGGTGGTGGTGGTGGTGGTTTTGGTGGTGGTGCAGTGCGAAAATGGGAATGGCCAGTTTCTGTTCTCAGCCAGCAGTTACAAGAGCTGAGCTGGAGAGAGCTTTCTGCAGCTGTCTCACTAACTCAGTTTCTGTGTCCATGATCTGCCTCCCAGTGGGTCAGTCTGAGCACAGAAAAATCTGAATCGTTTTCTGCTCTACCCTTTAAATCTATTTAGTCAAGGCTTTCAGAGAAAATCTCTTGATCAGCAGCAACACTTTCAATCTCAGGAAAAACATGTGGTCAGACAGAAAGTATAGTAGTTAAGGCTCTTGTATTGCATACAGCAGACCCTGGTTTGACCCCAAACACCATACTGTTCCCCATGCACATCCAGGAGCCACCCCCATTACCAAGACTGGTCTCAAGCTGCCATCCACCAAAAAAAGAAAAATATCTTTGTTTAAAGAGTTTCTTACTTTGGGGGCCGGGGAGATAGCATGGAGGTAAGGCGTTTGCCTTGCATGTAGAAGGTCAGTGGTTCGAATTCCAGCATCCCATGTGGTCCCCCCGAGCCTGTCAAGAGCGATTTCTGAGCATAGAGCCAAGAGGAACCCCTGAGCGCTGCCGGGTGTGATCCAAAAACCAAAAAAAAAAAAAAAAAAAGTTTCTTATTTTGAGGACAAATATTCAGCTTTTTTTTTTTTTTTTATGGGTGAAGCAAAGAGGGAAAGGACAAGTGAGAAAGAGATTTTGACCAATGGTTTTTTTTTTTTTTTTTTTTTGGTTTTTGGGCCACACCCTTTTGACGCTCAGGGGTTACTCCTGGCTATGTGCTCAGAAATCGCCCCTGGCTTGGGGGGACCATATGGGACGCCGGGGGATCGAACCACGGTCCTTCCTTGGCTAGCGCTTGCAAGGCAGACACCTTACCTCCAGCGCCACCTACCCGGCCCCTTGACCAATGGTTTTTAATAAAAAAAAAAGTTACCATTTTCATAGTGAAGTGGTTATCATATTCGCCTCACAGATAAAATAGATTTGGGCTGAAGAGATAGTGTAGGAGGTCAGGAGCTTGCCTTATACATAGGTGGCTCCAGTTTGAGGCCCAATGCCACATACTGTCCCTATGAACACAGCTAGGGTCAATCCTAAGCACAGTGCCAGAAACAGCCCCTGAGTTTCACCATATATAGCACTCAGAACAACTCAGAACTCAGTATATTTTCTGAGAATTGTCCTAAAATACACCATCTTTCTCTATTCCTTTGGTTGGAGACAAGCTAATTTTTAGAAAGACTTCATGGATTTTGGTGCCCTCTCTGACACTTCAGTGTTCCTGGGTCACATGGGATCCAGGGTCATTCTAGTTAACATTCTGGTTCACAAAGACAACCTACAAAAGGAAAGAAAACAATCTTCTAAACTCTAAATTGTCTTTTAGCAAAGTTTAATCTGAGCTGTAAAGGACATGGAGCCTAATTCTTGGTGCTGTTTCTTATATTGAGTAATTTGCAGGCTTCCATTCCATAAAGCTTATTAAATTATCAAAAGTTTCTGGCCCTTTGTACTAACAAATGCATTTATGCAGAAGCACATGATCTTTAAATGCCCCTAAACTTGATTTTGGAAACTCCCAAGGAATTTCTGTTAATGTATAATACAAATCTCATTAATTCCTTGATGTCTTTACCTGGACCTATGCTCAGAGATCACTCCCGGTGGGGCTCAGGGAACCATATGGGGTGACAGGGATCAAACTCAGGTGCAAGGCAAGCACTTGACCTGATGTACTATTGCTTTGGTCCCAAGTTTTCTTAATTTCTATTTATTTATTTATTTGGTTTTGGGGCCACACCCGGTGGTGCTCAGGAGTTACTCCTGGCTCTATGCTCAGGCAGGCTCAGGGAACCATATGGGATGCTGTGATCAAATCCAGGTCTATCTCAAGTTGGCTGCATGCCAGGCAAATGACCTACCACTGTGCATCACTCTGATCCCAGTTTTCTTAATTCTTAAAAAAAAAAAACTGAAATAAATATAACCCATAATGTTTTTGAAAAAGAAACACAAACAAATGCAACAGAGGCCCCAAGCCTTCTTGTACAAAAATAAAAAGTAAATAAATAAGTGTGCAAACATCCTTTTGATTTGGGGAAGAAGTGATCCCTACTAACAATGAAGAAATGTGGTCAGTCTTTCTGCATCAAAAATACTGGGGTCCTTTTTTCCTTGTTACACCTTTTTTAAAAATTCACTACACTAATAAATATTGAGAATTGTTGTGTCTAAGAGCACTCTTTTACTAAGGATTCATGGACACATGAGACCACTAGATTCATTACTCTATGAGAAGAAATAAGAGTTGGTGGGCAACAGAGCTGGAAAGAAGTAGTTAAGGCAGTTTGGGTTGTTTTATTTTGTTATGTTTGGGAAAGTGATTCCCTCTGCCTTCAAGGAGGGCCTCTGAGGGAATACCATGGGCTTTTTAGTTTTCATCTGCATCTCTATGCATTTTGCATGCTCAATTTTAGATTCAGATTTAAATCATCTGCATATATTAAAATCTAAGTTGATGACACAGATAAGCCAGCTACATTTTTTAACCTTTAATTATTAAATTGACCCGTTTCATACACTGTTTTCTAAGCCAGAAATGGATGCACTCCAAACGCTTGTCAATTCACAGCTGGCAGGAAATCAGAATGTGCTTCTCAGATAAGCAATGTTTTTGCCTTGTAGTAAAGTCCCAGGTGAGCCCAGAAAAGCAAATTTGTACCTCTACCGACTCTACTGGATAGTCTTCTAAACCCTTCTCCTAAGTGCTGTGCCCATTGTGTCTCCTCAGGAAACAGAAAAGCCAGAAAATACTGACTGTCCATACTTACTGTGCATCAGCCTCACCAGCCTGCTGGTGAAGGGGTTGCTCTGAGCTTTAAACTACCACTGGAGTTTATATCAAAAACTGAAGGTTACAGGAAGAGAAGTGGGTTTGCAGGTTTTCTGTAGAGTGTTGGTGGTAGGAAGGCACTAGGAAGCTAACAGCTTCTTGGGCATAAATCTCCATGGAACCTTGCATGCAGCCGGCCTGGGTTCGAGCCCCAGCATTCCATATAGCCCCCTAAGCCTACCAGGCATGATTTCGAAGTGAAGAGCCAGGAGTACCCTCTGAGCATGGCTGGGTGTGGACCCCCCAAAAATAAATAAACAAAAAAGATCATTTCTGTAGAGAAAGACATTAGAACTCCTCCATCTAGACACCACCTGCTAATGAAATACATCAAAGTCATCTTTGGGAATTTCATATAAACATATTGATTTTTCAGGACCACACCTGATGGTGTGCAAGTATCAGTCCTAGCTCAGGAGATCATATGGAAAGCCAAGAAATGAACCCAGGTTAGCTGTGTGCAAAGCAAGCACCCAATTCCCATCCAGCCTCGCAGGCCCTTCATTTGTGTGTGTGTGTGTGTGTGTGTGTGTGTGTGTGTGTGCCCTTCATTTGTGTGCGTGTGTGTGTGTGTGTGTGTGTGTGTGTGTGTGTGTGTGTTTTATAAAGGTCTTTTAACAATGAACAGTGAGGCAGGAGAAAAACTTGTTTTGTAATTGTACTAGTTGGGTAGTCTGCAGGTCTGGCCCCTGCTCGAACAGCTCTATAGCGCATCAGCTGCTCCAAGGTAATTCATCTGTTTTTCCTTTTTATTAAAAAATAAACAGGAATACTTTAATTATTCACTAGCATGTTAATATCAAACCAGTGTGATAGCAGCTAACACTCGGCAAAAAGCCTTTTGCTGGCTTCGTGTGACACAGATGATCTAAGTTCTTCCCCATTTCATGAACTCTTCAGAGCCTTCTCTGTTGTCCCTGCCCAATTTAGCGGCTTTGTAACATAGGAAACTTACTTTCAGGGCCCCTGTCGATGATGAATTTTTCACAAAAGGCATACTCGAGTGCTTGCTTCTTGGGTCACTTGCAAAGCAAAACATCACCAGATCCTTCACATACGAATGTGAATTTTCCTCTCCTCCTGGAATGTTTATCAGTCTAGGCTCTCCATTTTGGCGCTACATAACTTGTCTTGCAGAAAAGAAAATATGTTTCTAGACAGAAAAAGAGCCTTCCTTTCTTTCTTTGACCCTCAGAGCCTTTGACCTTCTAATTCCCTGAAAAACCTTGATGTGTGGCTCTGCAGGTGACAAGGACCAGAGCATGGAGATGTGGGGATGCCCTGGAAGGTGTTGGGTCATCAGCTGAGGATGCAGTGAGAGGAGGAGTCTCATAAAAGAAAGCGGACAGTTGGGTTTCTGGGCAGAGACCAGTCTTGCTTCCCTGAATGTCTCATCCTGACCTGAGTAAAGGCTGCCAGATCCATTCCTTCACCTACCTACATGGCTCATAGCCATTGAGCAAATGTCCCCGTCAGCAGACCCTTCCACCTTCCAGCTTCCCTCTCTCTGCCCGAGGTGCCACACACAGCTCCCAGAGATTGCAGAGGGGTTCCAGTCTCCAGCCTTCGCAGGACACCCACAATGATAACAGGCTGCAGCCCTGCAAGGCGTATGAAGGGAGCAGGCAGCACCTCACTGATCTGATTAGTGGAATAAACCCCACTAAGCTTTACGTCCAGTAAAGCAGACACATCAATGACTCAACCACTCACTTCTAGGGCTCAAAACTGACAGACTGAAAAAAGAAATAGTGATGCTTATTTGCAAAAACTGCAATTCCTGGGTATTGCAGGAAGCCCCAAGTTCCACAGAGGAAGCCCAGACCTCCTCCACCCCCGCATCTGATCCACACTACTTTCTGTGTGTCTCTGCCCTGACTGAGTCTTTCTTCTCCATCCACTGCACCTACATAAAACAGCAGTCTGAGCCTCCAGGAGAGGGTATCCAGAGCTCACTCCTTCATTATCCTCCAACATGGGGCTAGCACTTCCAAGAAAAAGCAAGAGGTGTCTGCCTTTCCTCTCCCCTTCTCCCCTACTCTTCTCCCCTCTCCAGCACCCTGAAGAGTGCCTAGTACTTGCTAGGTAAGAGTATTAGAAGGAAAGAAATACTGCCTGCATTCAACTCCCAGCAGACACTGGGCCTTCTCCTTTAGATGGACTCCATAGTCCTGACTCCACAATCTTCATTCCAGCACTCTTTGTCTCCCCCTTCTCTTCTCTTCTTTCCTTTCTACTACTCCACAGCTGAGCCTGAGGAACTATCCAAATCCCTATCTGATACAATGGGAAAGAAGAACTCACTGCTATGTCCAGTAAAGAGGGTTTAAAATTGTGTGGTGCCTGAGCAGTGCACTTACCTTGAATATGGCTTACCTCAGTTTAATCCCTGGCATACCATCTACTCCCCTGAACCCTGCCAAGCATGATCTCTGAGCACAGAGCCAGGAATAAGTCATGAACAACACCTAGTATCACTCAAAATCTAACAGACCCACTATGTGTGTTGGCAGGGATCTACAAGAACTATTGAAGCGGGGTTAAATGTCAGCAGTTCTGTATACTAAACTCCTGGGTCTGACAAATGCCAATTCATAGAATATGGTAACTATTAGGCCATTTCTTTTATTTTTGTTACAAATTTTTAAGTTTCTTTGTTTGTTTTGGTTTGATTTGGTTTCTGGGCCACACCCAGTGACACTCAGGGGTTACTCTTGGCTCTGCACTCAAAAATTGCTCCTGGCTTGGGGGGGGGCATATGGGATGCCAGGGAACCAAGCCGTGGCCTGTCCTAGGTTAGCACATGCAAGGAAAACGCCCTACTGTTTGTGCCACCTCTCCAGCTCCAGATTTTTAAGTTTTATTTGTTTGTTCAGGGGTTACTCCTGGCTCTTCACTCAAGAATCTCAGGGCACCATTTGGAATGCCTGAGATCAAACCCAGGTCTGCTATGTGCAAGTCAAGTACCACCTATCCACTGTGCTACAGCTCTGGCCCCAGGCCATTTGCCTTAACTACTGGAGTGGTTTTGGGAGTTTTTCCCTACCCCAACCCTGTTTGAATCTGAAGTGTTCTCCCTAAGTAATTTCTCAACTAGCAGAGCATTTGGAAAGACTCTTCTCAATATCAGGAAACTCAATACCAGGAGTCTCAGGAGAAGCACCTGGGGAAGTTATAAAAAAAAATGCTAGGGCCAAAGGTAGTAGGTAGAACACTTGCCTTGTACAAAGCCAACCCAGGTTTAATCCCTGGCACCAAATAGGAGAGAATAGGAATCTCTTAGGAGAGATTCCTATGCACAGAGCCAGGAGTAAGTCCTGAAAAAAAAATACTTAAAAAATAAAATAAAGAAAAACAACCATCACACACATACACACACACATACACACACACACACACACACACACACACAAACACACACACACACACAAGCACAAATGCTCGAGTGGCCATGTAAGACAGCATTGAGTCAGAATCTCTAGTATGCTAGAATCCACCAGCATTACTAAAGAAATGCTTCAGGAAAATTCTGAGCTGCAGAATGGACTAAGAACCTTGTTCGATGAACTTACAACTGTGTCTGTCCTTGGGAGAACTGGACAAAGGCTAGTGCTTGTTCAAGGTGGCCTTTACAGAGCTCAGTTTCCTTGTCTGTAAAGTGCAAGCTTAAAGGTGAGTGGAGCCTCTTTAGGATCCTTCTCAGTTTCCCACATTTTTACCTTGCTGACACGACTGCTCTACACTGACAAGAGACAAATCAAGGAACCTCAGGGGTGAACATGGTAAAGATCTGAGAATGTCAGAAGGACAAAGAGGATGGAGAGAGAGTCCAATTGGGAAAGTACATCTCCTACCCGCTTACCCAGTTCCTGGAAAGGATAGAAGTTACACAGTCAATCACTGGATTTTTAGGGACTCTGAGAACACAGTTAGGTTCAGACACTTGAAAAAAAGGGAAAATGTTTCATGCTATTCAATTTCACTCCCTCGAACAGTTTGCTTTTTTCAAACAATGACTCTCTTGCACCTGCTCCATCAAAGCTTGTTCCTCACTGGAGGGACATCACTGGAGAATGCAGGGCCAGTCCACACCGCCCCCCTTGCTCCTTGAAGGCTTTTGACTGAGGACTTTGCTGAGTGATTTCACACGTGGGGTCCTGATTTCTTTATTCCAGTGATGGCAATTGAATCTGTCTCACTGCAACCAATTTTTCCCTCCATTAACACATCTTTCCGAGTTTCAAAAAGCACTTTTTCATTTATTTGGCTTCTACAGCCCAGAAACCTGCAAATATTTTTTAGGCAGCAAATAAAAAAAAATATTCACCCATGCAGAAGTGAAGAGAACACAGGAGAGAGTTGCAGGCTCCATTTTATCATATTATGGTACATTGTGTAGTCTTGTGTCAGTATTTATTATCAGTCATTTAGTTTATGAGCGAGAATAACTTTTGATTACTGATGCTTGTAGTATTACTCACTCTGTCTTAGACTGTTTGAAGATCTGTATTTTTATTACAAAGTCCAATAAAAATAAAGTGAAAAACCCATAGGTCCCCAAACTGATTCCTGGCTGAGGCTGTATGTCACTCCTTTCCAATCTAGAAAGTATTTCCTTCCACTGTGAGTTTCTGTCTCTTGCTCATAAGCAAATTTATCTCCTAATGCTTCATTCTTTATTTTGGCCATTAATCTCCCATTGAGAACCTTACTACCAAATGCTTTTTGCAGATAAAAATATTTAATATCCACTAGATTTACCCCATCCACAAGACCATCCAACATTGCTCAGAGGGAAAAATCAATCTCTTGTACCTGAATTTAAGTTTGCTGGTTTGATTCAAAGTATTTTTCTTTAACTTTGTCAGGTCTTTACAGGAAACAAAAGAACCAGAGAATGGGAACCCTATTCTTTTGTGATGGGGAGTTGACTTGTCAATCTCCCACCCTCAAAGATTTGCAGAGTCTCTAACACCAGAATTTAGCCATCTGTGTAGAAAGAGGACCAGTGCAAACACATCAGTGACGTGAGAACATCTTTCCGACCAAATAAGGTAGTAACTGATATTGTATAAGAGGTGGAGAGGTCAGAGAGACAGTAATCCAGGCAAGGCACTTGCACTGCATGCAGCTGACCCAGTTAGATCTCTGGCACCATTTATGTCTCTAAAGCATGGACAGGGATTGTTCCTGGACACAGAAGAATGCCCCTTCGTAACTCACACAGAAAAAAACAAAAAACACAGAAGAGAAGAGAAAGTGAGGGACAGAGAGAGAAAAAGAACACATGCATAAAGATAGTGGTAGAGATAAGAAGAGCACATCTACATGCCAAAGGTTCCCATAGCCAGCAAACCTTGGAGATAAGAAAGTCCCAATAGAGGGTACAGCATTTGCCTTGCATGTGGCTGACCTGAGTTTGATCCACACCATATATGATCACCTCAGCATACTGAGTAACCTTTGAGCATCACTGGGTATGGCCCAAACACAAACACACAAACAAAAAAGAAAACCAAACAGAAAATCCCAACAGACTATAGAAAAGCTGCAACCCTGTGGGTTTGCCGAGACCACATGTTTGAAACCACATGTTTGAAACCATCCAGTCTGTGGCCTTACTCACAGCGGCCACAGAAAAGGAAGTCACTCCATTTCCCCCCTCCACCCTATCTCTTGGCCTCTGTATAACTGGAATCTACACTGAAGTCTCAAGATACCCATGTACAGACAGACGTGAACCAACTATTCTCTTCAACTTTACAGGACCCCAGAATAATTAAAGCAGAAAGCACTCTGGATCCTGTGAGTTGCTTATCCATTGAATTGTCAATGCTGCCTTTGTTTGCACCATCCCTACCTCTTGACACAGCCCATCCAGAACTGGGCACTCCAGAGTTGAACAAAGCCTACTTTAAGCCTGACTCAATGTCACCTTTCCACTACTAAAAGTTGGCCCTTCACTCAGGGGTTGCCATACAATAGCCACTCTCAATTATCCCTGTGAATCTGCGCTTGTACATATGCATATATCCATGTGCATGGCTGTGCCTGTGACTGCATGCACACATAATATTTGAGCACAGTACCACAACCCTGGCAATTGTTCTCCTTCTAGGTCAGCTGTCCACCCTCCTTCTTCCTTTATCAGATGGAAGGAAGAGGGTCTTGCCTGTTACATGAGCTCTTCTCTCAGATTTCAGAGTTGAGGAAAACCGAAGAGAAACAAAGATAGATAACAAGAGTTCCAACACCAACTGCTGAAGCAGGCCCTCACTGATGTTTCCAAAGCATCATTACAGGATCCTTGCTCTCCATGGGTACAGGGTACAGGTATTTGGGGATCAATCCCAAAAGAGAGGTCTGTCATTTTAAAAGTAAAGGGTCCTATCAATTAGAAATTCCTGTGTCAAATTGAGAAGCAGTTGCCCTGGGCATATAAGAACCCTTGTTGCAATACTGTGGGGGTGAGAGTTATAGGTGAAGAGTTATGGATTGCAGCAGATATTGGCGGTGGTATTGAGGGCTGGCTGGACTTTCTGAACGGCATTCCTGTAATACCCTGGCCCTCCTTCCTACTTGTTTTGTCCTATTAACCCCTTTACAAAATAATCCCTGTCTGATCTGAGTCCTTCTTGACAACAGGAGGAAGGTGTGATTGTGACAGTACTGACTGTCTCCCGCAAGCGTAGTTCATGAGTTCCACCTCTGCCCCACTATTTCTCTCTAAGAACTGGATGTTTCTGGAATTTTACTCTTTTATTCTTGATTATTTTGTTTGTTTGTTTGTTTGTTTGTTTGGGGTGAACCCAGCAGTGCTCAGGGCTTACACCCGGCTGCATGTTTAGGGATCACTCCTGGGGGGACTCGGGATCGAATCCAGGCCGGCTGTATTCAAGGCAGTGTCTTACCTGCTATACTGTGCCTGCCCCTCTCACTCTTGCTATCCTCCCAGAAAAGCACAGGAAGGCATCTGGAGTTCATCCAGTCAGGGCAGAGAGGAAAGCACAGTGGGCAGGGCTGTGCCAGCCTAGTGTGTGATACATGGAAAAGACACATGAGCACTGAGATGATGTGATGTGAGGTCCCAGTGGGCAAAACAACCCAAAGTATATGTGAGCACCATGGCTAAGCATGGTAGTCCCAGCCTCACAAGCAGCACAGACAGGAGCAAAGGCATGACAGCCTAATGCAGGAGCCCCCAAATAAGTACATGGACAAAGGACAGGAGAGAGGGAAAGTCCCACCCCTGTGGGACTATGCAGAAGATAAGGAAATCTCTTATCCTGCATGCACAGGGTCCCTGGAACTGCCAGGGGTCACTCCTGAGTAATGAATTGTAGTCCAAACTCTACTCTCCCAAAACAAGAAGAAGAAAATAATAAAAGAAAATCCTTCAAAGAAATCATTTCTATACACATGTTCTTTGATACCCCATCAAAACACAGTGACAGGTGTCTGTCCACAACATTTCCTGAGCCCATACTGGAGGCCATCCATCCCTATGCCATCCCCATGAACTTTTGTAGGCAAGCAGGGGTCAGGAGACAGATGCAAGATTTAGGAGTGAGTTAGGTTACACTTTATGTTTTTAATTCCATACAGTGCAATTTTATACAGGCTATGTAAGAGTCAACAACAACAATATGCACACATTTTCAAAAACAAAAACATACAAAAAGGGAAGCCCATAGGCCAGAGAGATCTACTGTTGGGAAAACATGTGTCGCTGACCCAGGTTCCATCCCCTGCACTGCATAGGCTCTCCTGAGCCCTGCCAAAAGTGGTAACCCTCAGCACCATCAAAGGTGACCTCTACAAAAAATAAAAAATTTTTCTGGTTTTTTTTGTTGATTTGGTTTGGTTTGGGGCCATAGTAGCTGTGCTCAGGGCTAATTCAGGAGGGCACAGAGGACCATAAAGGAAATGAACGCCGACTGGCCATGTGTATGGCAAATGCCCTACCCACTGTACTATTGCTATGGCTCCAGTTTGTTTTGTTTTTATCATGTTTTACCCCAACCAGGGGGAGCAAAATAAATGCTTTGTTTAAACATACACCATACACTTCACCTTCTCATAGCAGCGTATCAGTTCTGCACTACAAGAGAGGCCCATAGCCAGGTGACCTCTCCCCTGCCAGATCTCACTTCACTCCAAACAAAGGTGGCAAGGAGATAAGACTGGAGAGACACGGGCAGAGGCCAGCTTGCTAAAATCTGTGCATTTAAATGTACTCCCTGAACAAGGCTTTGGCCTAATTTGCTTTGATCCTATAGGTAGTCATATTTTCAGGGTCAGTTTGAGGAGTTGTAAATAAATTTACTCTTCAAATCCTTTAAGTCTTAACCTCATGCACATCCATATTTTCAATCTTTCCCTGGTGATGAAGTTTCAATAAGAGCAGCTCTTCTCATAAATTAGATGTCTTTCCCATGAAAGGTGAGATCTTGTTTAAAGGAAAAGAAGCAGACTACATGAGTGCCATTGGATGGGGCCTCCTCAAGAGGACTTAAGATGGGCCACAGAGGAAGGACTCTTGGTCCATCTTCAGAAATGTAACTCTTCACTGTCATTTGCAATTTAATTCATGTTTAAACTGTAAATGAGGGGCTGGGGGTGAATAGAGTGATAGTACAGTGGGTAGCATGTTTCTTTGTGTAGTCAAGCTGGGTTCAATCATCAGTACCTCATATGATCCTGATCCTGCTGGAGCATGTTCGACCTGGCCCCCCAAACAAACAAACAAAAAGAAATTAAATGCAGGGGTCCCAGAGATAGTCTAAGTGGGTAAGTTGTTGCTTAGCATGTGGTGAACCCTAGTTCTATTCTTGGCACTTGGATATGGTCTGCCAGATCCTGAGCACTGCTGAGTGTAGCCCCCAAACCAACCAATAATTAAATTAGTTAAGTAAATAAAATGCATTTGCCTGTTAAGGGGCCAGAGAGATAGCACAGCGGTAGGGCTTTTGCCTTACATGCAGCCAATCCAGTATGGATGGTGGCATCTATATGGTCCCCCATGCCTGCCAGGAGTGATTTCTGAGTGCAGAGCCAGGAGTAACCCCTGAGCACTGCTGGGTGTGGCCCCCACCCAAACACACACACATATACACACACACACACACACACACACACACACACACACACACACACACACACACACACACACACACACACCCCAAAGCAAAAATAAATACCTCAGGTGCTCATTTGTACTCATCCCAGCCCTTTTTGTCAGGGTGTGGCTTCTTGTATCTCCAGTTGCTATGATCCCTCTCTACCCCACCCCACCCATATCTCTGTGGATGCATGTCCCTTTAGTTTTCTTTCAGTTCTGGCTTCATTGCCTTGTTTCTGTTGGACCTTGATCTGATTGGGCTGAACAATTTGAATATTTTCTCCCCGGGTTCCAACTACTTTCCAAAGTCAGATGTTCAAAGCTCACTGTGCAGGCCTTCGAGGCCTGCTTTTCTCCAGTTTCCACCTCTGCCCTGAATTTGTGGCCAGACATTTCCCATCAAGCCTCAAGAGCAATTCAGCCCTGATGACTCCATGACTGAATCTGTAGAGCCTTTACACTGTCCACAGTACTGCCACAGATACAGTAAAGAAGAACAATCATTCTCTCATGGGGCTGGATGAGGCCGCCTGTCAGCACAATTCCCTAAGCAGATCAATCTGAATCCACCTTCTCTGTAGGCCTGGCCCCATCTCTCTCCTTCCCTTCAAAAAGTATCTATTTTATTGTATAAAAAGCACATGATTCTTGACTGGATTCCTGATGATACTTCCTTCAGATTGTTCCCTCCTACCTTCTTTACAGGAGATTTTCTCCCCACACTGTCCCAAACCCAGAGGCATGAGGCTAAGACAAGCATTTTCATCATCACTCTTGCCTTTCAACCAGTGTTTCCAAAAATTGGAGATACCACCTCCTTAGGGCACCAGAACAAGGTAGGGGGCACAGTAGCCACCCATGCAACTGGGGCGATGTTTTCTGCTTGCTTGCTTAAAGTTACATCTTTGGTATGGCTCTGAGTAAAAAATTTTTTTCTGTAAAGAGAGCAGCATGTCAAACAAGTTTGAGAACCACCTTGGAATCTCACAAGTCTTTAACATAGCACATCACAGTGTGGTTTTGTCTACAGTGTCTCAAATGTCATCTCCTTGTCCAAGAATAAACATTCTGAGCTGGAAAACCACTACAGTAGTTAAGGCACTTGCCTCACATGAGGTTGACCTCAGTTCAATCCCCTACCCCACATTCAGCCCCCTCGGCCCCACTGTGAGTGATCCCCTGAGCATAAAGCTAGGAATAGCCCCTGAGTGCAAGATGAAGCCAAATAAAAGCCTGTTTTCTGGACCCAGGAGAGTTCTCGAAGGGAAGTCAGCTTGTGTGTGCTTTGCATTCCCAGTGGGGTTAATGTTAACACTGCCAGTAGTGGTCCCTGTGTCCAAACTCTAAAAGGCTAAGTATGGCGGTATATCTGGGAAGAAATCAAGCTCTTCAAATTCACCTTGCTTCTATGAACTTTTTCATATTTATTTATCCTTCAGCTCTTCATTCTCTGATTTTAGAAAACTTTTTCAGTGGCTTTCCTGGAGGGCAGGCCTGGCTGCAATCACAGGGGATTATTTACAAGGATATATAATGCCAGGCTATGGCAATTATAGATCTCTACTCTCTATCTCTCTCCAGAGAACTGTTTTTGCAGTACTCTAAATGGCTATCAAAAAGATAAAACAGACGGCAAATATAAATTATAAACTCCTTTCCTTTTAAGCTGATGCTAAACTAATGGGGGAACAAAAGCAAGGAGGAATTCTAGGCATGGGAGAACTGTTGTCACACTTGCTGTCCTGTGATAAACAGATATATCTGTATAGAATTCTTTTCAGGCCCTGGGAGAATAGCAACTCCACGTCCAGACCTTGAAATCATTCACAGATACAGACGAATAGAGGCAAACTTCTAACCAGGCATTACAAACATTTAAGGACTTTAGAGGGAAAAAATGTTCTCAATGAGCAAAAGAAGAAAAAAATCTCAGAAAACAAATGACAAGTTTTTACAAAAAATTTCAAATAAGTTATAACTTTAAAATATGCCGAGGCATAAATTTTTCTGGATTGACTTAAAAGAAACCTTGAGCCCAGATGAAGACTCAAAGGACAGGAAGATATCTCAAAAACCTGAGGCTTTGTGGCCAAAGAGCACAGCAATAGGGCATTTGCCAAGCACGTAGCTGACCCAGGATGGATAGTGGTTCGAATCCTAACGTCCCATATGGTCCCCGGTGCCTGTCAGGAGCAATTTCTAAGCTTAGAGCCGGGAGTAACTCCTGAGCACCGCCAGGTGTGACCCCATAAAACAAAACAAAACAAAACAACCCTGAGGCCCTGAGTTCAATCTCCAGCACCCTGTTTCCCTGAACAGTACTGGGGTGATGCTGTGGACCCTGAAACCCAGGGACCTGAGTAGCACTATACTGTCAGCCCAATTGCTATACCATCCATTTTGGGTGAACCAGCATGACTAGGAGAGGTCCCTGGATTTCTGAGCATTGCTTACCAGCACTCTGCCACCAGAAAAACAAATCAAGAAAAATAAAACCAAGAAAATAAAAATAAATAAATAAGGAAGAAAGAAAGAAAGAAAGAAAGAAAGAAAGAAAGAAAGAAAGAAAGAAAGAAAGAAAGAGAGAGAGAGAGAGAGAGAAAGAAAGAAAGAAAGAAAGAAAGAAAGAAAGAAAGAAAGAAAGAAAGAAAGAAAGAAAGAAAGAAAGAAAGAAAGAAAGAAAGAAGAAAGAATGAATGAATGAATGAAGAAAGGAAAGAAAGAAAGAAAGAAAGAAAGAAAATAAATAGAAAGAAAGAAAAAAAATAAATAGAAAAAAAGAAATCAAGAAGGGCCTGGAGAGATAGCACAGCAGCATTTGCCTTGCAAGCAGCCAATCCAGGACCAAAGGTGGTTGGTTCGAATCTTGGTGTCCCATATGGTCCCCCGTGCCTGCCAGGAGCTATTTCTGAGCAGACAGCCAGGAGTAACCCCTGAGCAATGCCGGGTGTGGCCCAAAAACCAAAAAAAAAAAAAAAAAAAAAAAAAGAAAAGAAAAGAAATCAAGAAAATAACAGTCAATGGACCTGAATAAAGACACATGTAAGTTAGAAGTGGGGAAGGGAAGCCTAAAATAAAAATAAACAAGATCTCAGACACCTGCCAGATAGCGCCTAAATGCTTGCATTTATGTGGCGTCTGAGAAGGTACAGAGAGAATGGAATAGAAAATATATTTGAAAAGATAATTCTTTAATGTCTTAAATTGAGGTAGAAACTATCAACCTACAGATGCAAGAAGCTCAGCAAACTTCAGAGTACAGAAACAAAAAAAAACACACTTAGACCCATCACAGTCAAATTAGTGAGAAGCAATATTTTTCTTAAAAGAAAATATCAGCCAACCACAGCCAGAGGAAGATAAAGCACAACTTAGAGAAAAGTAAGAAGAAAAGAAATTCAACAAATGGCACAACATTTATAAAGTGTTAAAATTAAATGGCCCACCCAAAACAAAGCAACATCAAACTCTGAATCATGGGATGAGGTAACAGATATCAATCCACATGAACAAATCTCTGAGGGAATGAATCACCAGCAGAGTCAGAGAAAGGAATAAAGAAGAGAACAATGAATGTAAGGGAAAATGTTATTTTTGGTTGATTCATTAAAAAGGCAAATGACTGTTAAAACAAAAATGACATCATGGTCAGGAAAGGTTCCTAACTTAGATGAAAGACAAACATTACGAGAATTCAGAGGACTGATGAGGGGTGAAATGAAACACTGTATAGTTCTCAATATCCATTGCCTCTGAAGCATAAATCAAATGATATTGATTCTAAGACTATGGTAACTCAAGGATGCATATTGCAGTTGTGAGAGAACTAGCAATACAAAGAGACTATAGATTTAAAAAGAAAAAATAAAACTATGAATTCAAATGGTGGCAAGAAAAAGAAGAAAGAGAAGATCAGTACAAGTAGACAATGAATTGCAAGGCAACAGACTTACTAAGAGCTCTCACATCAGTAAGTATGTGAAGCAGAACTGGACAAAACCCAATAAAAAGAGATTATCATGAAGAATGCCTGTAAGAGAGAAACCTCATATGACCACAGATGAGTTTAAAATAAAGTGATGCAGGGGCTGGAGTGATAGTACAATGGATAATGCATCTGCTTGCATATGGCTGACCTGGGTTAAGCATCCTATATGGTCTCCTGATCCCACCAGGAGTGATTCCTGAGAGCAGAGCCAGGAGTAATCTCCAAGAACTATTGGAGGGAGCCCCCAAACAAATAAAAAAAGCAAATAAAATTAAATGATGAGGACGAGAGATAAAGTTCAGTGAAAGAATCTTGCCTTGCACAAGTGAGGCCCTGGATTCAGTTCTTGGCAGTCATGGTAGCCCTGAGCACCAAGTACTGCAGAGCGTGAGCCCCCCCCCCAAAAAGAAATAAATAGATAATAAAAGCCAAACCAGGCAAATGGTAATTAATAAGCCAGAGAAAGCTGGTGACATTAGATTAGCAGCAAAGTGAACAATTCAAAGACCAAGTCCAGACAGAGGCCACATGGCATACTGACAAATGGGCTCATTCCACAAGTAAATAAACACACGTACAAACAAACAGAACCTCAAAATACATGTGGACAAAAACATACAGAACTGAAGGGCAAATAGACAAATCCACAGTCATTTTGTGTTTGACAAAAATTCCTTCTAGTAATAAACAGAATGAGTAGGGCCAGGGAATATGGCTTAAGAGGTGTCCCACATGTCAGGTATATAGACATCCTAGTTTTGATCCTCACCATTTGGCCTCAGAGCACCACCTGGTATGGCCCCAGAAACAAGAATGATAAAAAGAAAGAGAACAAGTAGACCAAACAAAGCCAGATCTGAAGAATCCTAACCATGAATTTGCCCTAACCAACTTTCACAGAACACTTGTACTAATATTTACAGTGCACAACATCCTTTCACGTGTATATAATAGAAAATGGGATATAAACTTCCTTAATTGTGAAAGACAAAAGGCTCTCAGAATGGGTATTCTGATTATTATAGAATTTTTAGTCATATGCCAATAAAATCTCTAAAAAAAGAGCACAAAATAATTGGAAATTCAAAGTGCCATCATAAATAGCACTCTAATATTAATCTGAAAAGAAATCTGAAAGAAATTAATTTCAGAAATTAATCTGAAAGAAATCACAAAAGAAAGCTGAAGATATTTCTAACATTTTCTAATGAGACAAAACCAAGTTTAAAAAAAAATAGTACTTCAAAAATATTAACTGGGCAAACCTCCAGAAGGGAGGGGGAGACAAGGAAGAAAAAGAAGGAGAAAGAAGAAAAGGGAGAAAATAACACACAGAAAAGAAAACAAAATGACTAATATTAGAAATGAAAGGGGGAAGTATAATCACAAACCTATAGATAATTCACAAAGAAAAAACGAGAAAGAAAAAGAAAAGGGGGAAGAAAGAGAGAGAGAGAGAGAGAGAGAGAGAGAGAGAGAGAGAGAGAGAGAGGAGAGAGAGAAGAAGAAGCAGGCAAGAGGGAAACTGGGAAACTGGTGGCAGTAAATGAACACTGATGAAGTGATGGGCATTGGAACATTGTGCGATTGAAATTCAACTATCCACAACTTTTAAACTCTGTATTTCATGGTAATTAAATAATTTTTTAAAACACTTTCATACCAGCAAGTCAAGTGGCTCGGTAGGTTTACAGAATGAAATACCTCTAACCAAAGTCCTTATCCACAGAACAACACAAGAATATCATGGCTTTTATTGCAGGGCAGGAAGGGACAGAGAGGGCATATCTGAAACAATGGAACATACACTTAGTCAAAGCTCTTCATGTTGTCCATTTTTAACATCTGAAATTGCTGAATATAAATTTACTTAGTGAAGCTGATTTTTAGAAACATCTCATTGAAAATACCACAGAGGGTCTGGAGCGATAGCACAGACATTTGCCTTGCATGCAGCCACCTGGGTTCCATCCCCAGCATCTCATATGATTTCCCGAGCCTGCCAGAAACAATTTCTGAGTGCAGAGCCAGGTGTAACCCAGAGCGCCACAAGGTGTGGCCCAATCCCTCCACGCAAAAAGAAAATACCACAGATGAAGAGAACAATGTAACTTTAACTTCAACATCAAAAAATTTTTGTTGTTGCTTTCTTTGTTTTGGGGCCACATCCAGCAGTGCTCAGAGCTTACTCCTGGCACTGCGCTCAAGGATCACTCCTGGTGGGGCTATTAGGAACAAATGTGGTGCCGGGGATCTAGCCAAGTTGGTCACATGCAAGGCAAGTGCTATATTTGTTGTACTATTGCCCTGGTCCCTAAAAATGTAAATTGTGGGAAGATCCGTAGCAAATCACCTGCCTTACAGAGAAAAGCAGCATTTGATTCCCAATGCTGCCCACATACATCAAGCACAATCCCAGTAGCTCTGCTCCTCAGGACCCCTTGGTGCTGCAACAGTGTGTGATCTCAGGCACACAGCAGTCAGTTGTGTGTGGCCCTCCAACTAATAGTTTGAGACACTCAGCTGAACACCAAAACCAAGTACAAGTTTCCACAATCAAAGCAGGTGCAACTCTTGTTCATTGCTATAATAGAAAAGGGGAAGAGGTGTGTGTGTGTGTGTGTGTGTGTGTGTGTGTGTGTGTGTGTGTGTGTGTGTGTGTGTCCAGGGGGGTGTAGTTATTCTTAATATTTCCATATTAAGTATCTTCTTCAATGATAGGCACAGACTATGAGCTAGGAAGTGTCTTAAATGTTTTGTCATGGGCCCGGAGAGATAGCACAGCGGCGTTTGCCTTGCAAGCAGCCAATTCAGGACCAAAGGTGGTTGGTTCGAATCCCGGTGTCCCATATGGTCCCCCATGCCTGCCAGGAGCTATTTCTGAGCAGACAGCCAGGAATAACCCCTGAGCACCGCCAGGTGTGGCCCAAACACCAAAAAAAAAAATGTTTGTCACATTATACTACAAAAGTTGTGACTTGAGTTTACAGTCAGATCTGACATGGAGCTCTGGGGGGAAAGTGGTATTAGAACAGTGGCAGCCACGCTCCTGAAGTGGAAAGATTGGGATGTCAATCAAAGCTGTATGGGATCGATTAGCTTTGTGGCCATACACAAGTCAGTTAATCTTCAGTACTTACAAGACTGATGTGAAGAAATATTAAAGTATTTGGTGAAGCATGCCACAAATACAAGCTAAGTTATTTGCAATACATGCTCAACAGACACTAAGTAAATGAAGAAAGGACAGAAAAAAAAGTAAATAGGGACAAATATAGCATAAAGAGGCAGAAAAACAGGCTTCTAGTCACAATATTCCCCATGAAAGGGTGAGTTGGAGAGTGAACGCAGCTTTCCAACATGTGGCCGCACCACTAAGTTCTTGTCACAAAGCAGTAGCTGCAGTGGTGAGCCAGTACCTCCACTGTGCTTGGTTCATGGCACTGGGGACTCATAGTCCCCACCACCACCAGGCAGGCAACATAAAGAGGGACAATCTCTCTACCCGGGTCTCCCAAATGCTTTCCCTCTGGGGAGTCTGAGAAGAGGCAGCTGCGAGTCTGCTGTGACTGCAAAATTCTGTAATGTGAATCTCAAGGCTCACTGTTTCTCAGGTTGGAGAGACAGATCAGGGGTTTAGGTACTTGCCTCATATATGACTGACTCCAATTTGATCTCTGACAATTCACAGGGACTCCCTAACCTCTTCTAGGAGTAAGCCCACAAGACAGAACAAAAAGTCTCTGTTTCTCTTAGGGTTAAATTTTCAGAGATTTTTGCTCTCCATGAGATTATCAGCACATACAGCTTCTGGATATGGATACAGGAGAGAATGTTCCATACTGCCCAGCATGCTGGTTTTCAGCAGAGTTCTGGATAATGAAGAGAAGTTTACAGAGCACCCCAAAACTAAAGCTGGAAGGAGCCAGAGAGGTAGTAGAGGTGCAAGGCACTTGCCTTGCAGATGGTTGACTCCAGTTTGATCCCTGACGCCACAGGTTCCTATCACCAGGTCCCTAGCACTGTCAGAGTCTCCTCGGTGAACCTGGCAAGACCTATGCAGCAAAGTATCCTCAGATCCTAATAATGAATTGAGCCCTGGGTCATCTGAGCACTACTAAAGCACCATCCAAAAATAGGGTACAGAATAGACCAGAGAAACAGCACAAAGAGATAGTACAGAAAAGTAGTACAGATGCACTTGTTTTGCACCTAGCTGAGCTGAGTTTGATTCCAGGCAGTCCACATTGTCCTCTGAGGCTACCAGGGGTGATCACTGGGTGCACAGTCAGGATTAAGCCTTGAGCACTGGTCTTTTGGGGGGATATGACCCCACCCCCCAAAAAAAAGATACAGAAGATTTTAAAAATCAAGGGACCAATTACAGAAATATCAGGTGTAAGGAATGACAAGTCAGTCATCTAACACTCAAATGTCCTCTAAGTAACTTCAATACTCAGTTAAGACCCAGTACTCCAACCTGTGATGAATCATGTAACAGGATTTTTAACAGGATGCCACAGGATAGATGGGGCATTGGAGGAGGTGGCTTAGAGCAAAGGATTCTCAGAAAGAGTCACACTTGTGCAGGGCCCATGGCTAAGATGGGGTTATCTGGGGAGGACAAGGATGTGAAAGGGCTAAATGGCAAAAGGAGCAGAGACATTCAGCAGTTCCATGGTGTGGAGTACATAGCACAAGGGGAGGAAGAGCCACAAGCCGGCAGGAGCTGGAGAAGGAGCTTTTATATAAATTCAGATGGCAATGGCTTCCCAGGTAGTCTGGTCCAATTCTAGGGCTGACAATCTTGGGGCCTTCTCAGAACAGGGGCGGGGAGATGCCCTTTTCTGCATTAACCAAAGCATTCTACAGCCACACCCAACACCCCCCACTCCCCAACAGCAAATGTTCACAGTTTAACCTTATCAAACTGACAAGCCGCCAAGTTTGTTTCAGATGTTTAGGTCCTGAATCGTGCAGCTGCGCGACAACGCCAAAGGTTATAAGGAGTGTCAATCCAGTAGGATCCCAGTAAATCTGACGGGAAAATTCCATAGAAGACCACCAAGTTCAGTGAACTTAAAAAGTATAACAGAAGGCTCACCGAGCACTAACTACAGCCCAGTAAGTCCCTGAAAAATAACTTTAGTAACAGCATTAAGAAATAGAACAATTATTACCAATTGACCCTTATTTAGAGCCAGAAAGATCGTACAGTATGTAGGGCACTTGCCTCACATGCAGTCAATTGGGATTCGATCCCCTGCATCCCATATGGTCCTGCAAGCACCCCTAGGAGTGATTCCTGAGTGCAGAATCAGGAGTAACCTCAGACCATTGCTGGGTGTGACCCCCAAATACACAAACAAAAATTAACACCGAGAAGCCAACATATTGACCTTTACTAATCTAAGTACTGATAATTCTATTTATCTCTGTACTGCAACAAACAATATGAAGTAAATTTGTGTCTGCCAAGAGGCAGACTAGTGTGGGTGGTAGGAAACTGGGAACACTTGTGGAACAAAGGTCCTACTGGTGGTAGGATTGATGTTTGAACATTTAATGCCTGGGACAACCATTTTATAAACAACTTGATAAATCGCAATATTATAATAAAGATATAAATTAAAAATAAATGATGTTTAGAATAAATAAACTAAATAAATAAAAAATCTGGGTGAAGGAGCAACATTTTTTTTACCTTAAAGGGGAAGGGGGCCAGGCGTTAAGGATATGAAGTAAGCAGAACTGCTTTCAAATTGGCATTTTTAAGCAATCATTCTGGCAACAGTTTGAAGAACAGATTGAAAGGGGGCAAAAGTAAAGATGGGGAGAGCAGTGAAGAGCTGGCTGGCATGATCCATGTGGCCTAGGACAGCAGGACTCAAAGCTGGGGGGAGGCGTGGGTACTCCAGGGAAGGGGGAGCACTCAATCTGGGCACAAAGGGCAGGAGAGGGGAGAATCCAGCACAGCCCAACTTCATGCCTGCAGCCTGGACATCTTCACTGGACAACCTGCTGTTTGGGGAGGTGAGGGAGACATCAACCCACCTTTGAAAAATACCAGGACATGATGACAAGGCTGCTGTGTAAAATGTACAAAAGAAACAGAAAGTCCAACAAAAGCACAGGCCGCCCTGGATGGTCCAGATGCAAACTCGAGTATCTCTGAGCAATAGCAAGCACTTAAATTCACAGAGCGAAATGAGCCAGAGTTAAAAGAAATTCCTGGTGAACATATGTTGATGAATGAAAAATCACCGGCTAGCACAGATGGCAATTCACTAACAAGAGAGCCCCCTACTGGCTTCCCGGGAGAGTGCACCTACAAAATAGCCTCCAAGAAACACCGCAAATTGGCCAAGAGTTTCTGACCACTTCACATGGCCCCTGTGTTCACACACCAGCCGGCCCCTCCCGCTGAAAGAGTCCAAGGGGTTCATTTGCACTTTTCAGGGGGAAGCTGGGATGCTTTCAGGTGCTTGTTATGCCTAAAAGCAACAGCAATTCGACAAGATCTCATCACTGGCATGTGAAACACTTACCTGCCATCATCGCTATCAGACTGGCTTTATAGACATTAGTGAGACATCCAAGTTCTCCTGTTGCTAAGATGGTTTTGAGATGAGCCTCCCCGCAGGCTTTACGGAACTGACGAATCTCATCATACAAGGCTGAGGAAGAAATAATTGAGGCAGTTACAGAAGAGGCAAGTGAGAACATAACTTGGCAGCCGTTTAGAGCCCGTAGAACCCGTCTCAGATTTAGGAAACATAAAACATTTGTCACTTTCTAAAAATCACCCCCAATTTAATATCGCCTGGAGCATTCTGTTACAGTTCACATCCTGTTGCAAGGAATGCTTTGCTCGCTCTCACAGAACTGTGAGCTCTGGCTCCGGGTCCAGCACCAAGGAGTCAATAATGACATGCAAATTATCGATCATTTCATCATCTTTCCTGCAGATCAGATCAGGGTGCAGAGCTGCAAATTAAGGGGGAAAAAAAAAAGGAGATTTCCCTAAGAAAAAAAAAAGCTTTGTAAAGATTTGAAGGGTCTTTACGAATCCTGTTATTCAGACATAACAAATTCTCCTGGAATAGAAAGCAGACCCTTCCAGAGAGCTCTGTTGATGACAATAAAGACATAACAGCTTGTCCCACACTCTGCCCGGGGAATGTGTCTCTATGTCTGACTAACAAGTGTGGAGCCTGTACAGGGTGTGTTAGATGTATGTGCCTAAAACCAGCTGTAGAAGGGCTGAAAGACGCAGTTTTGAGCTCAGTGATCCCCAAGCCCAATATGCAAGTAACTTTCTGGGGCTTCATAAAATACACTGAACGCAGCATAGTTTAAAATCACACACACACACACACACACACACACACACAATGTGCCCCTTAAACAACAACATCTCTACTAGATGGCGCCATATAAAAAAAATTCCAAACCCCATCCTTTGCAAAAGCTGGCTCCCTGTGTGTGACACCAGGCGGGGAAAATCCGCGAAAGTACACCGGCCCAGTGGGGCTCAGCTGTGAAAGACTGTGAGTGTGACCTGTCTATGTCTGTCTACTGTCCTCTTGCGTGAAACTCTTGCGAGTGGGGCAAAAAGAGGCTCAGAGGAGCACGGCCGGTCTGCTTCGCTACGCGGCCGTGCACTCTTTCTAAGGAAAGAACTCCATTGCAACAAGAAGGAAAAATCACACTAAGAACGGCGCTATATCACAGAAGCAAACATTTCTCTCTGGACTGTCTTCTCTGTTACATGCTCGGGCCTAAGATTTGACCCAGTGTGAGGCTTCATCCACGGAGGACTCCCCTCCCTTAGAGGCAAGTCAGCCCATCCAGAAAGGGAGGAGCCAGAGGAGTGTGCTGCCTACATCATATAGACAATGAATACCACTACAACACGTAGAAAAACCCACAATACAAATGTGACAATGGGGAAACAGCGCAGGCCAGCATCAGACATAGAGAATGAAGATGACAATTCTGAGGACCAGATAATGACTGAACAACTAATCAACCTCTCAGATAAGGACTTTAGACTAGCAATATGGAAGGTGCTCAACAGACTCCAAGAAACCATGGATCGAGTTGAACAGAACACTAATAAGAACCAAGAAAATATGAAGGCAGAAATGACAAAACTCCAAACTGAAATAACATGTCAACTAACAGGCCTGAAAAACTCAGTAAACGAAGTGAATGACAAAATGGATAAGCTCTGGGACAGGGTATCAGAAGCTGAGAATAGACTTGGTGCTGTGGAAGATGAGATACATAACAATTCCATACAGCAGGAGAGATTGGACAAAAAACTTAAAGCAAATGAGCAGACAATGGAAAAATTAGTCAAAGAATGGGAACAGACGAAAATAGAAGTCTATGATAAGATCAACAGAAACAACTTAAGAATCATTGGAGTCCCAGAGACCCAGGAAGAAAATTTCCAGGAAGAATCAATGGTCAAGAACATCATTAAAGAGAAACTTCCAGAGCTAAAGAATATATGTGATCAAATCCTGCATGCCCGAAGAGTACCAACCAAAAGAGACCCCAGAAAAACCACCCCAAGACACATCCTAGTCACAATGACAAATCCCACAGATAGAGACAGAATTCTGAAAACAGCAAGATCAAAAGGGGAAATCATGTTCAAGCAAGCTTCCCTGAGATTTACAGCAGACCTGTCACCAGAAACGCTCAATGCCAGAAAGCAGTGGTGGGATATTGTGACAAGACTGAATGAAATGAATGCTTCACCCAGAATACTATACCCAGCAAAACTCACTTTCCGGTTTGATGGAAGAATACATGGTTTCACAGACAAAAAACAGCTCAGAAACTTCACAGACACAAAACCAGTCTTAAGAGAAAAACTGAAAGACCTAATCTAAGACAAGACTACCCAAAAGACACACCAAATTTTGAAATAAAGATGGCGTTAAATCCCAGGACAATTCTTTCTCTCAACGTCAATGGACTAAATGCACCAGTTAAGAGACACAGAGTGGCTAAATGGATCAAAAAACTCAATCCAACCTTCTGCTGCCTACAAGAAACGCACCTGAATAGTCAGAACAAACATAGACTCAAAATAAAAGGCTGGAGAAAAGTTATCCAAGCTAACAACACCCATAAAAAAGCTGGAGTGGCCATACTAATATCAGATAATGCAAACTTTATACTCAGGAAGGTTGTAAGGGACAAAGACGGACATTTTATATTAATCAAGGGGTACGTAGAGCAGGAAGAATTCACTCTCCTAAACATATATGCACCGAATGAGGGGCCAGCAAAATATTTAATACAACTGCTGACAAATCTGAAAAATAATATCAACAACAACACAATAATTGTGGGGGACCTAAACACGGCTTTGTCAACACTGGACAGGTCAACCAGACTGAAACCCAACAAGAATATACTAGACCTGAGGAGAGAAATGGAAGAAAGAGGCCTAGTGGATATATATAGGACACTCCATCCCCAGAAACCTGGATACACATTCTTCTCCAATGTACATGGGACATTCTCCAGGATAGACTACATGCTGGCACATAAAACATACCTCCATAAGATCAAGAGGATAGAAATTTTGCAGACTACCTTCGCTGACCACAAGGCTCTGAAATTATTTGTGAACTCCAAAGGGACTCAGAAGAAACACTTTAACACCTGGAAGTTAAACAGCCTCATGCTCAATAACCAGTGGGTCCGAGATGAAATCAAGGAGGAAATAAAAAGGTTCCTGGAAACAAATGACAATAAAGACACAAACTCTCAGAACTTATGGGACACAGCAAAAGCAGTACTGAGAGGAAAATTTATAGCTTTGCAAGCACACATCAGGAAGGAAGAAGGAGCTTACCTGAGTAGCTTAATGACACAGCTAATAGAACTAGAAAATGCTCAACAAAAGGACCCAAGAACAGGAAGACAGAAGGAAATAACAAAGCTGAGAGCAGAAATCAACGAAGTGGAAACTCAAAAAACAATCCGAAAGATCAACGAAAGCAGAAGTTGGTTCTTTGAAAAAATAAACAAGATTGATAGACCACTGGCAAACCTAACAAAGAAAGAGAGAGAGAGAAACTTGATAACTCGTATCAGGAATGAAAAAGGAGAGATCACTACTGATATGACAGAGATTCAAAGGGTAATCAGAAACTACTTTGAAAAACTCTACGCCACTAAAAATGAGAACCTGGAAGAAATGGATAAATTCTTGGACTCTTATAATCTTCCACGGTTGAAGGAAGAGGATGTAGCATATCTAAACACCCCCATCACCATTGATGAAATTAAAACAGTAATCAAATGTCTGCCGAAAAACAAAAGCCCAGGTCCAGATGGATTCACTAATGAATTCTATCAAACTTTCCAAGAGGAACTACTGCCAATCTTGGCAAGACTCTTTCATGAAATTGAACAAACAGAAACACTTCCAAATAGCTTTTATGAAGCCAACATCACCTTGATACCTAAACCAGACAGAGACGCTACCAAAAAAGAAAATTACAGACCAATATCACTGATGAATGCAGATGCAAAGATCCTCAACAAAATCCTGGCAAATAGGATTCAATGCCTCATTAAGAAGATCATCCACTACGATCAAGTAGGTTTCATCCCAGGAATGCAAGGCTGGTTTAACATCCGTAAATCTATCAACATAATACACAACATCAATAACAAGAAAAATAAAAACCACATGATCATATCAATAGATGCAGAGAAAGCATTTGATAAGGTCCAACACCCATTCTTGATCAAAACTCTCAGCAAGATGGGAATGGAGGGAACCTTTCTCAATATAGTGAAGGCCATCTACCACAAGCCAGTGGCAAATATTATCCTCAATGGAGAAAAACTGAAAGCCTTCCCTCTAAATTCTGGCACAAGACAAGGCTGTCCTCTCTCACCACTCCTATTCAACATAGCACTGGAAGTACTTGCTATAGCGATTAGGCAAGAAAAGGATATCAAGGGAATCCAGATAGGAAAGGAAGAAGTCAAGCTCTCACTGTTTGCAGATGACATGATACTCTACTTAGAAAACCCTAAAGACTCTATCAAAAAGCTTCTAGAAACAATAGACTCATATAGCAAGGTGGCAGGCTACAAAATTAACACACAAAAATCAATGGCCTTTCTATACACCAACAGTAATAAAGAAGAAATGGACATTAAGAAAACAACCCCATTCACAATAGTACCACACAAACTCAAATATCTTGGAATCAACTTGACTAAATATGTGAAGGACCTATACAAAGAAAACTATAAAACTCTGCTCCAAGAAATAAGAGAGGACACACGGAAATGGAAACACATACCCTGCTCATGGATTGGCAGGATTAACATCATCAAAATGTCAATACTCCCCAAGGCATTATACAGATTTAATGCCATCCCTCTAAAGATACCCATGACATTCTTCAAAGAAGTGGATCAGACACTTTTGAAATTCATTTGGAACAATAAACACCCTCGAATAGCTAAAGCAATCATTGGGAAAAAGAATATGGGAGGAATTACTTTTCCCAACTTTAAACTGTACTACAAAGCAACAGTTATCAAAACAGCATGGTATTGGAATAAGGATAGGTCCTCAGATCAGTGGAATAGGCTTGAATACTCAGAAAATGTTCCCCAGAGATACAACCATCTAATTTTTGATAAAGGAGCAGGAAATCCTAAATGGAGCAGGGAAAGCCTCTTCAACAAGTGGTGTTGGCACAATTGGATAGCCACTTGCAAAAAATTAAACTTAGACCCCCAGCTAACATCATGTACAAAGGTAAAATCCAAATGGATTAAAGACCTCGATATCAGCCCCAAAACCATAAGATATATAGAACAGCACATAGGCAAAACACTACAGGACATTACAGGCATCTTCAAGGAGGAAACTGCACTCTCCAAGCAAGTGAAAGCAGAGATTAACAGATGGGAATATATTAAGCTGAGAAGCTTCTGCACCTCAAAGGAAATAGTGCCCAGGATACAAGAGCCACCCACTGAGTGGGAGAAACTATTCACCCAATACCCATCAGATAAGGGGCTAATCTCCAAAATATACAAGGCACTGACAGAACTTTACAAGAAAAAAACATCTAACCCCATCAAAAAATGGGGAGAAGAAATGAACAGACACTTTGACAAAGAAGAAATACGCATGGCCAAAAGACACATGAAAAAATGTTCCACATCACTAATCATCAGGGAGATGCAAATCAAAACAACGATGAGATACCACCTCACACCCCAGAGAATGGCACACATCACAAAGAATGAGAATAAACAGTGTTGGCGGGGATGTGGAGAGAAAGGAACTCTTATCCACTGCTGGTGGGAATGCTGTCTAGTTCAACCTTTATGGAAAGCGATATGGAGATTCCTCCAAAAACTGGAAATCGAGCTCCCATACGATCCAGCTATACCACTCCTAGGAATATACCCTAGGAACACAAAAATACAATACAAAAACCCCTTCCTTACACCTATATTCATTGCAGCTCTATTTACCATAGCAAGACTCTGGAAACAACCAAGATGCCCTTCAACAGATGAATGGCTAAAGAAACTGTGGTACATATACACAATGGAATATTATGCAGCTGTCAGGAGAGATGAAGTCATGAAATTTTCCTATACATGGATGTACATGGAATCTATTATGCTGAGTGAAATAAGTCAGAGAGAGAGAGAAAAACGCAGAATGGTCTCACTCATCTATGGGTTTTAAGAAAAATGAAAGACACCCTTGTAATAATAATTTTCAGACACAAAAGAGAAAAGAGCTGGAAGTTCCAGCTCACCTCAGGAAGCTCACCACAAAGAGTGATGAGTTTAGTTAGAGAAATAACTACATTTTGAACTGTCCTAATATTGAGAATGTATGAGGGAAATGTAGAGCCTGTTTAGGGTACAGGCGGGGGTTGGGTGGGGAGGAGGGTGATTTGGGACTTGGGTGATGGGAATGTTGCACTGGTGATGGGTGGTGTTCCTTTTATGACTGAAACCCAAACACAATCATGTATGTAATCAAGGTGTTTAAATAAAAAAAAAATTAAAAAAAAAAAAAAAATTCCAAACCCCAAACTCCCCTATTCTGTTCAACATGAAGACAATAAGGATGAAAACTTTTCTCCACCATTTTTATGAAAAGAATGCACAGTATTAATCCTATAACGTAAAAATATGTGCTAATCAACTCAGCACTGTTGATAAAGCTTCCAGATGACAGCAAAGATATCAGCAGTTCAATCTGAGAAAAACCAAAAGTTATACTATTTAGGATCATGGGGTAAGGCAACCCTTCACCTATATGTTATTCAAGGTTCAAGAGAATATGTTTATGCCAAGAAACCAACAGCAACATGAGACTGAGAGAACATTTTACAAGCAACAGTAAAGGAATCCTAGTACACAGAATTGGTATGGTGGAGATTAAATTTTGAAGATGTATTTTGCGATCTCTAGCCCAACGTTCCTGATAGATTCATGCTCTTCTCTACATCTCCTGGGCACCACTTAACCTTGTACTTCTACAACACTCCTCGAACTTTGCTTTCTTCACTATGAGTGTTTCATAGGAAGGACTTTTTAACTACAGTGACTCAGCTGAGCAGGATAGAATATTACAATAAGGGTCAAGGTTAGAGGAAGTACCTCTGACTGCAAAGAATGTTGTGGGAATTCATACTGGTTAGCCAAGAGTCCTATTAAGGGGTTTAACACTGTTCTCCAAGTAGCAAAGTAAGACATGACCATTAGAACAACATAAATAAAACTTGCCTTAGTCCTATGGCAACAGAACTTGACTTGAAGCTCAGAAGTGAAAAGTGACTCCCAACCAAGGCAAATGACAGGATATTCAGAAAGATTCCGAGTTTGTCACTGGAAAGTCATGATACCCAAAAAGATTTCCAAGAAAGGCTGGGATATTTTCACAAATATAAACTGTATTCGGTCACCCTACCCTGCAATCTTGACAAAGCTCTGAGATCAGCTTAGCCTGACATCCATTAGCAAAATGTACAAGAACAGCACACACATTAGAAGACATAGGGCAGTAACAACTGATGTTTTGTTTAGAATGATTCTGAATGGGAAGCCCTCAATTTAGTTACTGGATCTAAAAAAAGAAAGTTGTTATCTAAAAATTAGTGACCAGAACATCTTGATCTAAAAATTCAAGAATGCTAATTTAAAGAAATCTTGAGATTTAATTATTTTCCTTTCTTCCTCAGTACACAAAAATACTGTATAGCCCAGAAATATCAGTTATTTATTTGATGAATATGAAAACACTAATTTAAAAAGATCCATGTTCCCCTCTATTCAGAGCAGAACAAATAAATAACCATCTGCCCACCCAGATAGATGAGTGGGTAAAGAAGATAGAGTGCATACACTCAATTTAAATACTTCTTAGCTATTAGAAAAGGCAAAAATGAAACTTTGACTTTTGCTGAAATTTACTTTATTAGGATTTATTTATAGTGAAATATATCAGAAAATAAAAAACAATTACCAGATGGTTTTACTTGAATACAAAAAATTTAAAAAAAAAAGATTAAAAAAACTACACATACAACAAAATAAATCAGACTCTGGAAAAAATAAGATGGTAGCCACAAAAAAGAAAAAGGAAAGGTAGAAAGAAAGGGCAGAGGAGGTCAACTTAATCATGGGAACTAGAAGCTTGATGGCTAGTACAGTACAAGTTATACCCCTGTAGCAGATGGAAGCTCTCCTCCTGAAAACAACTAAACTGTTGTTTCCATTTAAAAAAAAAAAATATATATATATATATTTGGTTTTTGGGCCACACCCGGTGACGCTCAGAGGTTACTCCTGGCTATGCGCTCAGAAGTCGCTCCTGGCTTGGGGGACCATATGGGACGCCGGGGGATCGAACCGCGGTCCGTCCAAGGCTAGCACAGGTAAGGCAGGCACCTTACCTCTAGCGCCACCACCCGGCCCCTTAAAAATATTTTTAATTAAAAACATTGAGAATGCTAGAGTTGAGATTCAACTAATAATTTTTTATTATAATTTTATGACTTAACTAATGGCAAATAATTTTCAACTGCCTCAAAAGCAAGCTTGAGGGGCCTGAACAATAGTACAGTAGGTAGACTGTTTGCCTTGTATATGGCTAATCCAGTTTCAATCCCAGACATCTCATACGGTTCCCGTAGTGCAGACCCAGGTGAAGCCCAGGAGAAACAAAGAAAAGTAAGCTTGAGAACCAGAAGACGTGGATTAAAAATCCAGTTCTATAACTTCCTCCAGTAAGTCATTCTTCATACTCATTTTTATCCTTAGAAATATCAGTAATAATATTTACTTTACAGGGTTACTATAAGGGTTGAAAAAGAAGATACAAAACATATTGTAAGCGCTGGAGCAATGGTGCAATGGTAGGGCATTTGCCTTGCACGCGGCTGACTTAGGACAGACCACTGTTCAATTCCCCAGCGTCCCATATGGTCTCCCAAGCCAGGAGTGATTTCTGAGCACAGGAGTAACTCCTGAGTGTCGCTGTGTGTGGCCCAAAAACCAAAAACCAAACCAAACCAACAACAAAAACCCAGATTGTAAGCACTCAAACCATCTAATGGCTGTATTAAGCTAGAATTCTAGCAAAATGAGTTTCCACTAAGTGCTGCCTTATAAAGGTCAAATCTTGTTCTATAGTTTGGCCCAGTTCAATGAAATTTTAGTGTTGACAATCAGTGAGCTATTCAATAAAGTTTAGAAATATTTTATTACAGCATTTGTTAAAGCAAACTCTAGCTCGGATAACACAATTCTTTTGTTTTGGGGTCACAGCTAGCAGTGCTCATGGGTTACTCCTGGCTCTACATCAGGAATCACCACTTTTGGAGAGCTTGGGGAACCATATAGGGTGCCAGAAATTGAACCCAGCAAGGGTAGTATCTACACACTATATTATCTGTTAATCCTTTTGGTTTTTGACCACATCTGGTAGTGCTCAAAGCCATTTCTTGACTCTGTACTCAGGAAGGACCGCTGGTGTAAGGGATGAATCCCTGGTACCAAATATGGCACCACAAGGTAAGTTTCTTCATCCCTGAACTACCTCTCCAATGCTGGATAACATAACTCTTTAAATCACTGATTGTGATGGTATTTATGAACAAAACTATTACATTATTCCTAAAAAAAAATTACCTTTTATAGTCAGTGAAGTTCTTCAACTATAGTTAAAATTAACCAGAAAAAGAAATGAAGTTACTGGGGTCGAAGTGGTGGCACAAGCAGTAAGGCGTTTGCCTTGCCTGCTCTAGCCTAGGATGGACCGCGATTTGATCCCCCTGGCGTCCCATATGGTCCCCCAAACCAGGAGTGATTTCTGAGCGTATAACCAGGAGGAACCCCAAGCATCACTGGGTGTGGCCCTAAAAAACAAACAAACAACAACAACAAAACAAAATAAAAGAAATGAAGTTACCATATTCACACTGGGCAGCTCCATAAACTCACTCTTTTCTTGAAAGAAATGTAATCCAAGCTGCGAAAAATCATGGGTACACCAGCAATGCAGCTGAAAATATCAGGAGTAGAGAGTGGGCCAATCCCTGCCCAAACTGAAGCCATGCCCACTTCCTCCATCATTCACACCCACTGCTTTGTCTATGGCCCTGCCTTACCACTCCTCTACAATTCTCTGCAGAGACACCAATCTGATTAAACTTTAGGTATGCTGGAATTTGGGCTAATATCACCAGGGCCTTTTTGGAGTTTGGGCACCACCTCCACCACATCCTTCTTCCAGGAGGCCTAGCAGCTGTAACCATACCCACTAACAGTCACCATGTTTGCACCAGGCAAGCTCCATAGACTCACTTTTTTCATGAAAGAGATGTAAAACAAGCCATGAAAAAATCATAGGTACACTGGCCAGGCAGCTGGGAATTTTAAGAAAACAGGAAAGGTCAACCCCTTGCCCTGCCAAAGCCACACCTGCTGTATCTATAACCCATAATGCTGCTTTGCCTATAGCACTGCATCACCACTCCTCTATGACTTTCTGCAGAGATACCAATCTGACCAAACTCCAGGTATGCCAGTATTTAAGCTGATATCACCAGAGATTATTCTGGAGGGAATGCAGACACCCTCATCCCACATTTTCCTACTTCTGGGAGAACTGGCAGCTAAGACTATGATCAACAAAAGCTGCAGTATTAGTAATAGTGCATTAGTGAATTACTGAATTAGTGAATAGTGAATTACTGAACAATTTCATTTGTTTGATGCTGTCATCCTCACACACAAATTTAGATGCCAAAGTGTAGCTGAGGTCACTTAATGTTCACTAACAAATGAAGTTAACAGAATGGTCCACCAACAACAGAGCTTACAAAATCGTCTGCTCTTGACTTAATGACCTCATTGGAGATCAAAAAAAAATCCATAAATTTGCTGCCACTGTACTTCCTTTCTTTCTTTTTTCAAATTATGTTTTACATTTTTAAAAAAAATTAATCTTTTAAATTTTTTATAAATTTGCTGCCACTGTACTTTTTTCTTCTTAAATTATGTTTTCTTTCTTAAAATTATTTTCAAAATATTTTTCTTTCCTCTCTTCATCTTTTATATTTTTTATTTCTATGCCTTTTTTTTTAATAATTTTGTTCTCATTTATCTGGAAACAGATGTGTTATGGTCAACTATGTTAACTATGTGATGCATTTTCTTTAAACAAATTAAAATAAAATTAACTAGAAAGAAAAAAGTTAGGGGCCAGAGAATTAGCACAATGGGTAGGGTGTTTGCCTTACAAGTGCGCGACCTGGTTTTATCCCCGGCACTCCATTTGGTTCCCTGCCTTGCCAGGAGTAATTTCTGAGCACAGAGCCAGGAGTAACCACTGAGTATTACTGGATGTGGCCAAAAAACAAAAACAAACAAAAAGGATGTATTTTAGTACTCTATGATTTAATTATAGGCTACCTAGAAGTTAAATTCTCTAACCCATGAACCAAAAATAGACACTGTATCTTAACTAGATGTAAAAATTATACAACCAGCATATTCTCATTCTTTAACTGAAAACTCCTCAAATCATGTTACTGGCTTCTTTGATGACATAAGGCCAAGATATTTTTCCTGAGCAAATAACTTAATATTTGATGTTCAACTCTAGGAAAGGATCCCTTTTTGTTATCAAGTATACAAGAACAATGAAATAAAAATGCACAACTAAACTGCTCTGTTACCAATGTGACCTTAGGGGAGGTAGATGTGGATGCTGGGATGATAGCTCAAAGGATTGGAACATAGAGCTGGCAACCACAAGACCCTGTATCTTGACCCTTACACCTCAGGGCCTCCCAAGCATTACACCACGGAGGAGGTCATACACATGCCCCGTCCCCTCCAAAATTGTGTCTTGGGCTGCAGCAAGTGAAATTTTATCTGTGGACCTGCAAATCCCATAGAGCATGTGAGGTGAGAAGCAGGAGGCTCTTTCTACAAAATGATACAACAAAGACAGCAGAGGTGAGTGAAGAGCTCTGAGACCATGAAGCAGCTGTCTTAGAGGTCATAGAGCCAAATTTCTCCCAGAGGCAGGCCTGAGCTGTTCTTACTCCAGCTGGTTTTCCATATCAGCTTCTCTGAACTTTCTACTCTTTATTTTCATAAAGAAGCCCACGTGGCTTCCCTTAGTCAAAATGGACATTATTCATTTTCATTCCTGACTGAAAAAAATTTAAATTTACTGGGAAAATTGGGAATCATGGCCCAGGATTCATGTGCCCTTACACAGCGCAGAGCTTGGATTAATAAGTGGTTTGATTTGGGGAAGTTCACTAAACTCCTTTTGTGTTATGTTTTGTTTTCCAGCCACAGCTGGCCATTCTGAAGAGTCACTCCTGGTATAATATTCAGGGGTTGTTCCTGGAGAGACCTGGTAAACATGTGGTATGAGGGATAGAAACCAGGTCTCCCACATGAAAGCATGTGCTCAACCCACTGACTTGTCTCTCTAATCCAGTTTACTAAACTCTGAATCTAGATCTCATTTTTCACCTCTATAAAACATGGTAACAAAGGTAACAGCGCCACACAGAACTATTTTAAGCATCAAATAGGTTTGTGCACCTAAAATGAAGGACAATATCTGCTCATGATGGAACTCAAAGAATGTCCATTCTTAGTAAACAGTCTCCGTTTGCTAAGTGAGGCTGGCATTTAGTAAAATACTTATTATGTTGAAGTCCAAAGGACTTGACAAAGACTGCGACATCAGGATCTGCATTTTGTAATACTAAAAATCAATATGGACTGAGTTGGGGTTGAGGGGAAATTTTACCATATCACAAACATTTTCTTCTTCTCTCAATTCAGATGCTCCTTCAGTAATACCAACTCAGGGTCAGCAGCTAGGGTGGCATGTTATGGAAACTTGTTATAAAAGTTACTCAATGGCCTCATCATGCAGAAAGCCTCCATTTGCTCACGTGAGGATTAAATTACTACAAGTAATTAGATAAGAACCAGGCATTCAGTGAACATTAATCCAACAACATCTATTTTTCTATACCTTTCCTTATATACATCTGTAAATGCAAAAATAAAAAGAAAGTATGCACTGTCTTTGTACTGTGGAAGAATAAATAGAATTTAAAACTTTTACACATAGAAAGATGTAGATCATGGACCGTTTTATTCTAACACAAGCCATGAAAGACACCACAAAAAACATGATTAGTGTTTAGGTAGTTTTGTCTACCTTGGAAATAAAATAATAAGACATCTTAGAAATAAAATAATAAGACATCTTAGAAATTAGATCTTAGAAATTAAAAACTTGGTCAACTCAAATCATACTGTCCTTGAATATACTCAACTGTGACTTTCCTTCTGTTATAAATGAAGAAAGCAGTCGGGAAACAAATATGCAGACTTGCCCTTCTCTGAATGAGGAAGGGCCATCACGGATTTTCACCATTGCTGTTGAACTAAGTTGTGAAAGAAATTGCAGGGAAAGAAGAAGCTCCCAAGATTCTCTTTTTCCAAAAAATTATTTAGGAGAAATGATTGCTGAAAGGAATGAACAATGCCCTAAGTATCAAAATATCTTCCTTTAAAAATACTCAAGTACTTTCTACACAACCCTTTCAAAATCCTAGTGAAACAGCTGAATGTTCCCTTTACAGTTCAGATGTGGAAAAGTGAAATATGGAAAAATAAAAGGCTTGCCTAAAATTATAACACTATTCAGTGGTAGAATACAGGCCAGAATCCATGTTATCAGAATTGACTTTATTTCTTCACTTTTCTGTTTCTGTACCAGCACATACATATAAGCAAGCAAGAAACTACCTGCATACCATAGTGGGAATAAATTAGAAGAATCTGGTGCAATGATTAAAACTGGGACCTAAAGGGATGTCAACTTACACTTATTAATTATTATTAAGTAGTGTGTTAAATATTATTAACTTATTATGAAATGATTTAAAAATAAGCTATATTATCACAAACATTTACAAACTCCTTAACTTTGCATGACTGGTATGTTAATAGAAGCAGAACACTTATTTTTTAGCCTTTGCTTGACGGCCTATATAGTGTCTTACTTGGGAAAGTTACCAATTCTTCTCAAATCTCATCTTTCTATCAAAGATGGAAGATTTTAAATTTTTCTGTTTGTTTTTTGGGCCACACCCAGCTGCTCTCAGTGGTTACTCCTGACTGTGTGCTCAGAAATAACTCTTGGCAGGCTCAGGGGACCATCCAGGATATTGGGAATCGAACCCAGGTCTATCCTGGGTCAGTCGCATGCAAGACAAATGCCCTACCACTGTGCTATCTCTCTGTCCCAAGATTTTTCACTTTTATAGCTCAAACGCTGTTCAAATTCTGAGGATAAATGTAGAAGCAATTTCTCAAATCATTTTAGGGGTAGTCAACACATAATTTCCCTTTAAATCCAGTAAGCAGAGATAGAAACTAAACTTAACTATTTCCTCTACAAAGCTAGACTGCTAGCACAAAGAACAAAGACTTGTTTTTTACTACCTTAGAGAATTTGAACTCTTACCTCATTGGAGCTCTGAGAGAGAGAGAAGGGGGCAAAGGGGAAGGTACTTTACTGCCATAAAGATGGAGGGAAGCTTGGGATAGACATGTTACCAGTCAAGAAAAGGTTTGGTACTTCTGCAGTCACAAAAATTCAGCAAAAATTGAAGGACCAAAGAGGGTAAGAGTTTTGGAGGAGTCAGGGAGTGACAGCCAGGTTTAGTACACAGAATTGAGCTCAGAAAGACACCTGTATGTTCAAGACTGTTATATATGAGAAAAGTGATAGAATAGGTCAACAGATCAAGTGAAGACAATGGGAGCAAGATTTTTTAATTGGCCAGAGGGTCAAAAACTTAGAAATGTGGGCAAAGATAAATGTGATACTGGCTCCTAATGAAAGTAATGCCTATGAACTCGTGGTTCTTTTTTTTTTTTTTTTTTTTTTTGGTGGTTTTTGGGTCACACCTGGCAGTGCTCAGAGGATACTCCTGATTCCATGCTCAGAAATTGCTCCTGGCAGGCACAGGGGACCATATGGGACGCAGGGATTTGAACCGATGACCTTCTGCATGAAAGGCAAACGCCTTACCTCCATGCTATCTCTCCGGCCCCTGAACTCGTGGTTCTAAGACATATAAGTATATATAGATATATGTGCACTTATTGTGAGCTTTGAGCATATATACGTGTATGTATGCATTCACAGAGATCTTTCTCTGGAGAAGGCCAAGAAACAAAACCCTGGACATGAGTATACTTTGCACCCAGATCTTAACTTCTAAATACCAGTATTCAAACTGATCTCTCTATATATGGACAGTTCCAGGACTGGGACAAAGAAAAGCAAAAAAAAAACAAAAAAAAAAAAACTCACAAAATAATGGGAAATAGGAAAAGGACATTAAAGGATTCACATGCCAAGTTTGGGTATCAAACAAATGATAGTAACAAATAATAACTAATGGTGTAAAATAGAAATTCATGAGTTCTTACAGGCATTAAAAAAAGGAGGAAGGTGCCTGCCTTGCCTGTGCTAGACTTGGATGGACCGCGGTTCGATCCCCCGGCGTCCCATATGGTCCCCCAAGCCAGGAGCAACTTCTGAGTGCATAGCCAGGAGTAACCCCTGAGCATTACCAGATGTGGCCCAAAAAACCAAAAAACCAAAAAAAAAGGAGGGTTGGAGAAATAGTGGCTATGCGTTTATTTTGCAGGCAGCCAACCCATATTCAATCCCTGGCAACACTTATGGTCACCTAAATAAACCCTGAGTTCTGAGGTAGTAGTAAGCATTAAGCACAGTTGGGTGTAGTCCCAAAAGAAAAAAAAAAAAATAGAGAAAAGGAAAGGGCAATGCTAATTCCAAGAGAGGAATAATAAATGAAACCAGAAAAACCATAGCTTGTCAACCATCAAACAACTTACCAGTTGTTCTAATTTATCAGTAAATGTCAACAAATGCTAAAAATTAGCAGGAAACTATCAATAAATGTTAAAAGTACAGAACAAAAATTAAGTGAGAAAGATGTTATTACTATAACTCAAAACATCTCCATTCACAAACTATGAAAATTATTTATCAAACTACAAAATAGAAATTAATTTTATAATGAAAAGATGTGGTAGCAAATAAGATAGGTAAAAATAAAGCATCATCAATAATCGGTCAAATCAAGTTCTTCTAATAAAGAAGTGAGTAAAACAAAGAAAAACTTTAATTATTTTCTTGCTAAGAATTCATAACTTCAGACTAATCATAAAAAAACATCAAACAACCCCAACTTGAGGTTCCTTTTACAAAATAATATGCCTTAGTCATCTAACACAGAGAAAGATGAAGAATAGTAGAGAATGAAGATTAAGAGGAAATGTGCAATTATTAATTTACTGAGATAATCGGTAAAAGCTGAATGAAAGCAATAGATCTAATAATCATATGACTCCTGAATTTGATAGCATAAGTGATTTGGTATAAGAATGCCGTGGTTGGGCTGGGGTGTGGTTCAAGTGGCCTACCACATGAGTTCAATCCCAGGTACCAAACTGCCCACTTAGCAAAGCCTGGTGTGGATCTGGTGCCTGAGGACAGCTGGGAATGACACACACAATAGCAACAACAAAAAAGGAATATCTTTGTTTTTAGAAATACTCATTATAATATTTAATAGTAATCAATCAATTCATTAAATGTCAAAGAATTCAGAAAAATATACATTATTGATCATCATAATTTACTCAATATACATACCAGAGAGAGAGGAAAGGCAAACGGGTTTTATTTATAAATGAGGAATTTGAATAAACAGTAAGTAGAAATTTTGTGTACTACTTTTGCAACTTTCCTATAAGTTTAAAATTATTCAAAATAAAAGTTTAAGAGATACATTAAAATTTTTAAGAGATATATTCAATATGCTGTTGCGATTTATTTAGCATCCAGCTATTTTTCTTATGGGAGAGTTTCTGATACTGTTAACCATTCTATTTTTTAACCAGAAAAAAATGCAATTATACATGATACATATTATTTTGATACCTGTTTTCCTCCTCTATATATCATAAACATCTTTCCAAATTAATAAATAGAGGTTGGTAGTACAATTTTTAATAGCTGTACAACCTTCCACTGCATGGTCATAAATCACTTATTCAATCATTTTTCCATTATTGGCTATTTAAGATTTCAGATTTTTTTTTGCTATTATAAACAACACTTCAGTACATGTCCTTATGGTTAAATCTTTACATGCATCATGATGTTATTCCCTACAGCCTTTATTAATTTTTCTGCTCACATACTCACATGTAATACATGCTCACTGTTAAAAATTCAAGCATTACGGAAACTGAAAATTCCTCACATATTAAAAAAAGAAAAAGAACAATTCTTGCACGTAGCAGAAAAATAATAATTTAGAAGGCTATTATAGAGATGACTGACAAATGAAAATGGAATTCAAACACCACGACTGCAAATTAGTCAGAATAATGCAAAATTTAACAAAACACATACACCAGAGAAGGGGCTGGCATAGGGATGTCACATTAAAAACCTGATAATAAATGTTTTGACTTATAATGAGGTTTTCAGGAATAGTGAAAGTGGGTGTACTAGAAGCCAGGATGTATTACATTGCAGATGCTTAATCAATAGAGTGGCCCAGTCAGCAGAGGAGCTGTCTCTGTCTGTCCCCTAAACCCCTCCTACCACTGCCACTGTGATGAGGAGAAATGAAGGTCAGATGTTGACCTTCTGCTTGTCATTGCTGACTAAAAAGCTAGTGAGACTCTGTTGGTGGGGGGTTCACTGACAGGAATCAGTTAACAGTCTCAATGGGAAAGGATGGTGAGCACAAGAATACTGATCCAATAAATGCAGGGGGAGAGGAGGGCCAGACTGCAGAGGGACAACAGGTCTACCGAATGTCTCTAAATGTCAGCAGGAACTTGCATCAATAGCACTTTACATTACCCAATTTATTTATTTATTTATTTATTTATTTATTTATTTATTTATTTATTTATTTATTTATTTATTTATTCATTCATTATTTCCAGCTACCAGCTCAAAGGAAGCTATATTTGTTATCTGAAGCTGCCAACAGTAAGTTTTCTGGTAAAACATGGCTAGTGTCCTCTTTGTCCTAAAACCCTATGCAGCTAAACATCTGCAAGCCTGGGATCCCATCCTTCTATCCTGTGGCATTGTATCCCACCCCTAGGCCAGAGATTGGCATCATCTCACATCTATTTAACCTTTCAACCCAAAACTGTGTACCAGCATGAGATCATTATCACACACATCTCTTATATTGGGGGCAGGTGGAATGTGGCAGTCCCACTTCTCAGACCATATATAGAATTAAATCACAGTTAAATCAACAGAATAACTAGCAGATAATTTTCTGGGTGTATTTTAATTGCAATTCATACTAAGGAAAATAAACTGAATAGCAGATATATTATTAAACAATCCAACAGATAAAATCTCACGTCACTGGGAATAGAAACCTCCACCATTAACACTCACAAAATGTGAAGTATGATGGGAAAACTAAGAAACTCAACTTAAGTCACAGATAGGGAGAGAAACACAGGAAAATCCCAAATCCATCAAAACACTTGAGCTTGGTTGATGAGGAACTAAAAATCAATATTGCACTGGTAACAGGCATGAAACAAGCACTTTCAGAAAAATTAAGAAATCACTAGAAATTCAACCAACTTAAAGAAAAACTTTTTCAGAGTATGAGAGATTCCATACAAATGGAACTAAAAAAGATACAGAACACCCCCATGAGCCACAGCAGCAGATTCTCACAGCGGGAGAACTGTATAGATGAACTTGAAGACAAAATACAGCATTGAGAATGAAGTCAAAAAAGAAAGAGAAATAAAAGAATAGAAGAAAATGTAAGGTACTTCATGGACAAGAAGAATAATCGTATAAGATGACCCTTCAATCCATAAAAAACTTCCTTAAAGTCTTAAAAGTAGGTTACTTTTTAAAAGTAAGAGGAGGGCGGATCACTCATCCCTGAAGCTGTTATAAGTTTCAGCATGCCATATACCAGCATATAAAACAACTTCCAACTTTGAGGAAGTTTTTCATGGGTTGAAGGGTCGTCTTATACGCCGGAAAATACAGTAGTAATACCAGAAGGTGAGGGAAAGCAGAAAGGGGAAGAATGAGTGGTGGAAGAGATAATAGTTGAGAATTTCCTCCACTGTGGAGGGAGGCAACTGCCCAAATTCAATAAACCAAAATAGTAACAAACAAACAAACAAAAATCCAGAATAACACCAAGACACATTGTAATCAAAATGGAAGGAACCAGGGCTGGAGAGATAGCATGGAGATAAAGCATTTGCCTTGCGTGCAGAAGGTTGGTAGTTCAAATCCAGCATCCCATACAATCCCTGGAGCCTGCCAGGAGCGATTTCTAAGCCTGGAGCCAGGAGTGACCCCTGAGCGCTGCCGGGTGTGACCCAAAAACCAAAAAAAAAAAAAAAAAAAAAAGGGAAGAAAGGAACCAAATAGAGACAAACTTCTTAATGCAGCAAGAGAGAAAATAAATCTTAAATATAAGGAAAATAACATAGAATAACAAAAGGTCTCCCATATGAAATGGTACAGATGAGTGGAATGACATATTCAAACGACTGAATGAAAGAAACTTTTGATCTAGAATCCACTACCCTGAAAAGTTTTGAGTCAAGTATGAATCAAGGAAAATAAAAATAAAATAATGTCCAAAAACCTCAAGGTATTAGGAATCAATTTAACAAATAAGATGAGAGACCCATTCTGCAAAAACATCAAAACACTTAAAGAAATTGAAAACCTTGGGAAGTGAGAAAAACATTCCATGTTTGTAAACTGAAAGAATCAATATTGTCAAAAAGACCATTCTACATAAATTACTATATAGACTCAATCCCTATCTAAATTCACAAATTCTTCAAGGGCTTAGAAGTCAACTTTAAAGTTTGTGTGAATCATAAAAGACTCCAACTACCAGGGGGCCAGGAAGGTGGCGCTACAGGTTAGGTGTCTGCCTTGCAAGCAGATGGACTGCGGTTCGATCCCCCGGTGTCCCATATGTCCCCCAAGCCAGGGGTGATTTCTGAGCGCATAACCAGGAGTAACCCCTGAGCATCAAACGGGTGTGGCCCAAAAACCAAAAAAAAAAAAAAAAAAAAAGACTCCAACTACCCAAAATCATACTGAAAAATATATTGGGAGACATCACATTACCTAAATTGAATCTATACTACAAAGTCATAGTAATTAAAACAGCATGGTACTGGACTAAATAAAGACAGTGTCTCTGACCAATGTGTCAAAATAGAATATCTAAGAACAAATACCAATATGGACAACCAGCTAATTTTAGACAAAAGAGCTGAGACCATGAAATGGAATAAATAGTCTCAACAAATGGCATTGGGAGAACTAATAACCATGTATAAGAAACTTAAGCTGGATTTATATTTCACACTTTATACAAAATTCAACTCAAAGTGGATCAAAGATCTTGAGATCTATCCGAATGTATAAAGTACATTGAGGAAAATACAGGCAAAATATTAGAGTCTTCAATGACATGATACAACTGGCAAAGGCTACAGAATCAAGAATAAAGAATAGGACTACATCAAACTAAAAGTTCCTGTGTGGCTAAAGAAACACAGACTAAAACAAAAGAACAGATAACTAAGTGGGAGAAAATATTTGAATTCAACACATCAGCTAAAGGGTTGATATCCAAAATGGCCAACAGGCACATGAAAATGATCATCATCACTTATTATTAGAAAGTCCAAAACAAGATGACAATGAGATACCATATCACACAAGTGAGATCAGTAAATATCAAAAATACTTGGAATAATTTGTATTGGTGAGGATGTGGTGAAAAAATCATTCTCATTCACTGTTGTAGGGAAAGGCCTGGTCCAACCCCTATGGAAAACAGTATGTAGTGTTCTCAGTACAGACAAAATTAAGTTGCCATATGATCTGGCAATTCCACTTTGGGGTATCTTCATTCATTCAAAAGAATATATGCAAACTATTATTTATTGTAGCATTTACATTTGGTACTTAGAATAACTGGAAGAGGGAATGTAATGGTTAAAAGGAGGAATGCCTAGATTACTCTGGCCTCAGAGTAAAGGAAGAAGAAGGAAAGGGAGTAGAGTGGAGAGGAAGAGACAGCTGAGAAATAACTGGGGTTGAGGAGAAGGCAGGGATCAAAGAAATGCTCATCAAGGAATGCAGATCTGAGTGTTAAGAAAAGGTAGAGCTAACTGGGCAAGAACTAGGAGAGAGGGGCCGGAGAGATAGCATGGAGGTAAGGCGTTTGCCTTTCATGCAGGAGGTCATCGGTTCGAATCCCGGCATCCCATATGGTCCACCGTGCCTGCCAGGAGCAATTTCTGAGCCTGGAGCCAGGAGTAACCCCTGAGCACTGCCAGGTGTGACCCAAAAACCACAAAAAAAAAAAAAAAAAAAAAAAAAAAAAAAAAAGAACTAGGAGAGAAAGAAGAAAGAAAATAAAGGGATATGCATGATACCCCTTCATTAACAATAGTGCAAACCACAGTGTATAAAAGGAAAAGAAAGGGAGAGAGAGAAGTAAAATATCTGCCCCAGAGGCAGGAAGCAGAGAGGGTGAAGACATTGGTGGCAGGAAATGGTGAAGGACAATTATACCATATAACTTACACTCAATCATGAACAATTTGTAGCCAGTGTTTAAATAAAAAATTAATTAAAAAATAAAATGATAAAAATAAATATTCAAATCAAAGACAACATTGAAATCATGTGACTCAACCTTTAAAAACTGAACTTAAAAAGGTGCCTATCAAGATGGGGAAGAGGGATGAGAGGAAACCTGGAAACATCGGTGGAGGGCAGTCGACACTGGTGGCAGGACTGGTGCTGGAACATTGTACATCCAGAACTCAACTTTCAATAACTTTGTAAATAATGGTGCTTTTAATAAAAAAAAAAAAGTTTTTGGGCCCGGAGAGATAGCACAGCGGCGTTTGCCTTGCAAACAGCCAATCCTGGACCAAAGTTGGTTGGTTCGAATCCCGGTGTCCCATATGGTCCCCCGTGCCTGCCAGGAGCTATTTCTGAGCAGACAGCCAGGAGTAACCCCTGAGCACCGCCGGGTGTGGCCCAAAAACCAAAAAAAAAAAAAAAAAAAGTTTTAATAAAAGAATAAAAAACCCATGGGGGCGTCTGGAATGATAGCACAGTGGGTAGGATGTTTGCCTTGCAGGTGGCCAACCCAGATTCAATCCCCAAAATCCAAAATGGTCCCATGAGCCTATCAGGAGTAATTTCTGAGCACAGAGCCAGACATAATCCCTTAGCACCACCAGATGTGGCCCAAAACCAAACCAAAACAAAGGTAAAATTAAACAAAATACCATGGATAGAGACATAGAGGACTATGTTTCCGAAATTTCATGTGGAAAAAAAAAAGGGGGGGGGGGAATTTAAGTAAGAATTTAAGTGTTTAAAGACAGTTTCTTATCTAAAAGTCATAAGGTAGATTTTCTTTCCTTTATATGCTATTTAAAGGCACTTAGAAATAATTGTTAACTAACATATCTAAGCAATTATTTTTTGAGTACCGGAAAGATGTTCAACACTGCACAGAATGGCCTGAAAATAACTCTTAAGATAATTATATGTACAGTAAAACACTTAATATAAAATTGTACAGAAACCCTTTAAACTAAAAAAGTCACAAAAAGTTCAAGAACAGTTTCTATCCACCGAGACAACTAATTAATCTTGTAAGACTAAAACAAGATGAGCCAAAACACCAGGCAGTCAAATAACCTATAGAAGATAAAATATATATTTCTGTCAATAGTATTTGAAGTCTAGAGAAATTACAACATGAAAACAAAACCATAAAAGCACATATCCACTAGAAGTATTTACTAAAATTTTCTGCCATAAACAACATCCATAAGACAAAGAACAAATTATGGATTCTGATTCCACCAAAAACGAAGAAATGACATTTTTTCATTTAATGTAGTATGATTAACAACTACAAAACAAAGAAATGTAACTACTTTTAACAGATTCTTTCTACCACTGTTCTTTTTAAAGTTTTTTTTTTTGGGGGGGGTGGCACACTAGAAGGCACTAAGGGGTTACTCCTGACTCTGCACTCAGAAATCACTCTTAGCAGCCTAGGGAGACCATATGGGATGCCAGGGATAGAACCCACGACTGTCCTGGGTCAGTCATGTGCAAAGCAAATACACTACCACTGTGCTACCACTCCGGCCCATCTACCACTGTTCTTTTCTCATTTTTATTTTGGTTTATTTTGGTTCATAACTGGCAATGCTCAGCAACTACTCCTGACTTAGTGCTCAGGGGAGACACCAGTGGTGATGGAAACCATATGATGCTTGAGACTAAATCCAAGGCTTCCTGCAGATGAAGCATGTGCTCAGCCCTTTGAAAATATCTCCCCAATATCAGCTCTTTGTTATTTTTCTTTTTGGGGTGAGGGTTGATTTTTGGGCCATAATCAGCAATGCTCAGAGGTTACTCCTGGCTTGGTGCTCAGGAATTATTCCTGGAGGGCTTGGGGGACATACGGGATTCTGGGGATTAAACCTGGGTCAGCTGAGTGCAAGGCAAATGCCCTTTCCACTGTACAACCTTTTTTTCTTAATAAGATTGGGGTACAGGAAAAAAAGGGGGGGGCAGAGCTGATGATATAATCAGGACCTTGCAAATGCAGGTATACACTTTGCCACTTGAGCTATCTCCCCAGCCCTCTACCATCCTTCTTGTATAATAATTAGCAAATTAAATTAAATTAAAAATGTGACTCAGAGCGTATAACTTGTTAGAGCTTATAACTTGCCCAGTACTGCCAGGTGAAATCACAGGCACTGCTCTAAAGGCAATAATGATAAAAAAAAAAGAAACTATTGCCCAGATTCAAAGTTTTCAGGATCCACCAGCATAATTCATAATGCTAGATAGAGTGGCTGTGGCCAAATATTTTCATTCTCTTACCCTAAAACTCTTGACTGTCATGAGATATTAAGTTCCATAAAAACCAAGCTTAAAAAACCAACTCAGGATTGAAGAGGTAAAGATAAAAGATACCTAAAACTTTGATACTGAAAACAGTATTTCCAATTCTGATTCTGAACACAATGGGCTTGGAAAGTAGAGCCAGTCTGGTAAGAAACTCTGGTGGCCCCAAATGGAAGAAGTTGCCAAACCCTAGTAAAATCAGATCCAAGACTTAGAAGTTTCTTGATTGTTTGATTATTTGGTTTGGGATCATACCCTGTGGTACTCAGGACTTACTCCTGGCTCTGTGTTCAGCAATCACTCCTGGCATTGCTCAGGATGCCATGAAGTGCCATTCATCAAAACCAGGTTGGCTGTATGAAAAGCAAATAAATTATCCACTGTACTATTTCTCCATGCCATTAGAGACTCTTGAATGAAGCAAAATCTAATAGCATTTTCATGTTGCTGGTAAATATGTTAGGTAAATATGTACAACAAAGAACAATCACAGAAATGCAAAACAGACACTCCTGTATGTTTGCAGGGTACAGAATGCATTTAACCTTCAAAACTTCAATGGAGCTAGAGAGATAGTACAGTGGGTAAGGCACTAGTGTTGTAAAGGCTAACATGGATTCAATCCCCAGAATCCCATGATTCCCCAAGCCCAACAGGAGTGATTACTGAGCACAGAACCAAGAGTTAACCCTAAGCACACCTGGGTGTGACTCTAAAACAAACAACAACAAACCTGCTCAATGGGATTTATGAGATGATGAACCCCTTCTGATGAGCGCTTTCTTCAAAGAAATACTTACAGAGTGCAACTTGAATGTCAACTTTAGTATCACCTAAAGAAATAGTCAGAAATATCACAGACACATAACAATAGGCCATTTCTCTACTAAATGATTATAGAACTCATTAACTCTTAATCCCACAATGGTAGATTGCTTAAATGGAGGCAGAAAGAAGAAAAGTACTTGACCACTAGGTGGAAATTGGCAAAATTGCAAATACTGAAACCTAAGCCTTTACAGTTTTTTTTGTTTCTTTTTTGTTTTGTTTTGTTTTGTTTTTGTTTGTTTTTTTGGGCCACACCCGGTAACGCTCAGGGGTTACTCCTGGCTATGTGCTCAGAAGTTGCTCCTGGCTTGGGGGACCATATGGGACACCGGGGGATCGAACCGCGGTCCGTCCAAGGCTAGCACAGGCAAGGCAGGCACCTTACCTTTAGCGCCACCGCCCGGCCCAAGCCTTTACAGTTTTACTTCATTACTCAATACATTTGCCACAGGGTTGCTTCCCTGGTCAATATATCATGGGGAAGGAGAAGACATAAATTGCTGTGGGCATGGCGAGATTCATCTGGGCCAAACCACAGGATGATCAATTTACATGCATTCTCTAATTTAATCTCTATCATAGCTTTGTGAAGTCAATGCCATTTATTCTTATTTTACTGAGAAGGAACAGACGCACAGAAGTTAAGTAGCTTGTCCCACAGCAAACAGCACTAATGACAACAACAGGATTCCAACCAACATCTGTCAAATGCAAAGTCTGGCTCTCAACCATCCCCTATCTAACACCCAGAGTATTTCTAGCCCCATTCCCTGGTGTGTCCATCCTTGACTAGTTTTGTGGGTCTAAAGATAATAGAATATATGTTTAGGTGACTCCACCTCTCTCTCAGTCCAGAATACAGCTCCTTGTCACCCCTCACCCTAGGAAAATTTTCTTTATCCCAAAGTATAGCTTTTACAGGAAAGAGAAAACAGCCTTTTCCCAAGAGCACAGATGATGCCTTTCTGGCTACACTTGCCAGAGAACACTTAATTTTCCTTGGCCTCCTGTTTGCAACATACCCTACTGAATGAAGATCTAAGATAAATGAATAAAGGAAGATACTATTTGCACCAAATGAATCAATATGTCACATCAACAGTCTTGCACTGTTCTGCCACCTAAAGCATATGGAAAGCAGAAAGCAAAATAAGATGCTCCAAGGTAGAGGCTGTCCACAGGACTGTAGGATGGCAGAGATGAGGGGATCACTGTGTGTAGCTTTACTCTAGAGGAGCCAATTCTTCCTTCACAGCCCACCCCAACGCTGATCTATACATACTAGAGGTTTCTGCTAGATTCTTCAAAGAACAAAATTGGGAAAACTATAGGTGTGGGGTGGGATGCTGGGCCATACCATGCTGCCTTCAGGAGCTATTCCAGGCTTTGTTCTCAGGAGTAACGCCTGGAGGTTTTCAGAGGACCAATGTGATGATGGAGGTACAAATAAGGGACAGTTGCAAGCAGGGCTAATGCTTTACCTCTAGTACTATTCTAGCCAGACAAATCCGGAGCCCTAGCAACACATCCACAAGCAACATCCCATATAAGATTCTGCATCCAGATGAGGTGCTGGGGAAGGACCAGCTATGAAGGAGGACAAGCAGGTCAGAATTGGTCAACAAAATCAGATAGTGAAATGCTCAGTAGCCATGGGCCAGGGTGAACACAGAATCAAAACATGTGCCAACAGGGCATCCCATATGGTCCCCCAAGCCAGGAGTGATTTCTTAGCGCATAGTCAGGAGGAACCCCTGAGCACCACTGGGTGTTGCCCCCCCAAAAAAAAACACACACACAAATCAAACAAATAACAACAACAACAATAACAACAACAAAAAACATGTGCCAACAAAATAAGACATAAAGTCAGAAAGCAGAGATGCCTGCTGTGAAGGTCACAATGGCGACAACAGTGCCCCCTGCAGAGCATCTTGGGACTCTCTGGCCCCTGAAAAGTGCTCTGAAATGGCCAGCAAATGTTCGTTGGTTATTTCAGTGGAAGCATGAGAGAAGTCAGGAATATCACTGCTCTGGAGTGGGTATTTCCCTGAAACTGTTGGGTTCTTCACCTGGGCCAAGAATCAGTGATGTTGCCTGTCTCCTTGTGGAAAGGATCCATGACAGAAAACTTGCCTGAATGAGGAAGTGCAGCAGGTTATGGAACTAGAGCTCAAGAGACCTCAGGACTGTGAACACAGGATGACCCCAAAGGCCTGAAAGGCAAAGTCTGAGAAGTGCTTGGAAAGACACTCATACAGAGACCAGGAACAGTTACCTTTGGGGGTGTCAGGAGGGGCAGAGACCACCTGCTACCATGAGCCATCAGAGATGTTTGCTGTTCTAAGGTGGCTCAGCTCCAGGAGCAGCTCCACAAGACCCTGAGTAGAGCCTAGTAGAGGTCACCAGAGTCTGGGCAGGGTCAGAGACATGGGCACATGGGCACAGCAGATACAGGAAGGGAAAGGCCCTGGAAGGTGAAGGGGTAACTGCACAGCTGCTGGGAGAACAGGGCTAGGTGATCTAGACTCTGCCTCCCAGAAGCCAGGCCACACAGGGAAGACACAGGCCAGGGCAAAGGAGGACACATCCTAAGACAAAGCCTGCCCACCCTCACCAGGAGTCTATGACAAATGGCTGTAGCATATCTGAAGGTCAGGTCTGAGCCTGGGAAAGTTGGATTCTAAAGAACTCAGGATGTGGGCCCGGAGAGATAGCACAGTAGCCTTTGCCTTGCAAACAGCCAATCCAGGACCAAAGGTGGTTGGTTCGAATCCCGGTGTCCCATATGGTCCCCTGTGCCTGCCAGGAGCTATTTCTGAGCAAACAGCCAGGAGTAACCCCTGAGCACCGCCGGGTGTGGCCCAAAAACCAAAAAAAAAAAAAAGAAAAGAAAGAAAGAACTCAGGATGTGGGCTCTTGTGAGCCAAGCCCTCAAAGGAACATTTTTTTTAGATTAAAAAAATAGTTGCTATTTTCCTTCTGTACTTTAACCCACATCCCCCATACTCCCCTTGGTCAGGGGAGAAACTGGTGGTTGGACATGGAGCAGCCTTGCAAACATTTTCATCAGCAAATTCCAGGAAGTCAATTTTAGGCTCATATTTTAGTAAACAGCTAATATTGAAACATGACACAGAGAAATACAATATGTAATCAAATTGGGAACTGAAATTAAGACAAAGTACTATAGTGCAAAAAGACACAGTCATTGGGGGTTTCTGTTTGGAATTAAATTCCAAGTATTACATGTTCCTTTTCTATTTTTTCTGGGTCAAGAGGTTAGTCACACCATAAAAAAGAGTTAATAGAAAAGAATGGTCCAGGATAAAGATGTATTATTATACTTTGCATGAATACCTGTCATGTGGAAATTATCAGTTCTTAAAAACAACCATTCCTAGTTCACAAATGAATAGCCACTTCCATCAAAATCCTTTCTCTAGGGCCGGAGAGATAGCACAGCGGAAGGGCATTTGCCTTGCAAGCAGCAGATTCAGGACAGATAGTGGTTCAAATCCCGGCATCCCGTATGGTCCCCAGTGCCTGCCAGGAGTGATTTCTGAGTTCAGAGCCAGGAGTAACCCCTGAGCACTGTTGGGTGTGACCACAAAATACACAAGCACACAAAAAAGAAATCCTTTTTCTACTGTATGCTATTTCCCAATGAGCGGTATTCTAGACCACAAGTAAGTATGCACTATAGCTACTTCATAAAAAAACATTAATGCACCAAGAGCCATTTTTTCTTTCTAAAATTTGGTTTGGAACCCCATCTGGTGATATTCAGGGGTTATCCTGGCTCTGCATTTAGGAATCACTCCTGGTGGTACTCAGAGGCCCATAGGCAGTGTCAAAGATTAGACCTAGACCAAGAGTTTTTTATCGACCTAATTCACATAGAGTTAATGCCTTGGTTTGTTTAAGATACTTAGCACACTCATTTCTCTCTCTTACTCTAGCCTTAAATCTTAACTGAGACCCATGATTAGTAAGAGATTAGCAGAATGATCACTCAGAAGCAAGGGCATTTTTTAGAGAGCCTTTCAAAAATAATGGGAGGGGCTGGAAAGATAGCATGGAGGTTAGGCATTTGCCTTGCATGCAGAAGGATGGCAGTTTGAATCCCGGCATCCCATGGGCTCCTCCCCCCCCCCCAGCCCCTGAGCCTGCCAGGAGTGATTTCTGAATGTAGAGCCAGGACTAACCCCTGAGTGCTGCTGGGTGTGACCCAAAAAACAAAAAGCAAAAACAAAAAAAAAGGCAAATAAAAAACATAAATAATGAGAATTGGCCAAAACATATATGAGCCATAAACAAAAAGGAAAAAAATCAAAAGCACAGAAAAATATTTGTAAACATAAAGAACTGAAATCTAAGAGCTGCGAGATGACGCAGTGGCCTAAGTGCTGGCCCTGCCTGCATGAGACCCTTAGTTTCACTCCTGTGGCCCATTTACTATAGAGTATATTCCAGCAACTCAACTTGTCTTGGACCCCCAGATACCACAAGTGATTTCCAGCAGCAGTGTTAGCTAGGGGTATGTGAGCAGCCTTGAAAGCTTGTCCACCAATGTGCAAGCAAACTTGGTCTTCACAACTTCATCAGCAGAGGTAAAAAACAAGGCGTAAAAATGAATACAAGTAAAAGAGAATGAAAGAATTGAAACTGACCCAGATTAAGAATGTAGGTGGAGCTCTCCCTCTCTCCCTCTCTCCCTCTCCCCCTCTCCCTCTCCCCTCTCCTTCTACCTTTCTCCCTCTCCCTTTCTTCCTCTCCCTCTCTCTCTTCCCTCTCCTACCCTCTCCCGCTCCCTGTCTCCCTCTCCCTCTCTCACTCTCTTTCTCTCCCTCTCTCCCTCAAAAAACAAACAAAACAACAACAACAACAACAACAACAACAACAAAAGAATGTAGGTGGAAAATATAAAAGAATGTAGGTGGGAGAAAACAAGACAGAAATGGTCCTACTGCTTTTTCTTCCTAGATCATTCAAACTGCCATATTAGTGACTGAATTTTCTTGGAATAGGTACAGATCTCAGGAGCTACTGAGAGTTCTAATATGTCTTGTCTCATAGCAAATAACCTGGAGGACTGTGTATATAGATTTTGTTTATTAAGACTATCCAGTCTGGAGGCCAGATATAGCACAGCGGGAAGGGTGTTTGCCTTGATGTGGCAGACCCAGGTTCAATCCCCGACATCTCTTATGGTCCCTGAGCATTGCCAGGAATGACACCTAAGCACAGCACCAGGAATAACCCTGAGTACCACTGAGTGTGGCCAAACAAAAACAAATAAAAAGACTATCCTGTCTTGTGCTTTGCTCTTAAGCTCTTTCTTCTCACATCCAATTTAGTTCATCATGATCTCAGAAGACCAATCACTAGCTTTCTGCTCCTTGGTTCAGAAGTGTACATATCAGCTATGTGAGAAGCTCACAGATATAGCCACTATTCCAAGCCCAAAAACCTGGACATGTGTCTGCTGCAGACATCACTCTGGTTCAAATCCCTGGCATCACATACAGTCCTTTGAGCACCACCAGGGGTCAATCTGAATACAGTACAGTAGGAACTGTGTGATCCATATCTACAAACACAAACACATACCACCACCTCCTTCAGCTTCACTAGCAGTTCAGCATGGTCTTGTGACTAACTCGAGGAAGTTACAGACAGCAATGAGGAAAACGAAAGTGCTGTGTAAGACAGGGATGGGCCACACAATGTTCTATTGAGGAGACCAGATTGGCTTCTCCATCAGAGACAATGGGTGCCCTTGAGGGTTGCAGCAGAGGGAGGACATAAGCGTAAGAGAGAGACACAGAGCCCAGATGCCAAGAATTTTAGGACAGGCTCAAAACCATGAAATACTTACCTCCATACTAGATATGGAACAGCAAGTTTTTGCATATTTATCCCCCCAAGAACTGAGTGAAGCTTTGCCCCTCCCTAACCAAAAGCCATGCTTCAATAAATAATGAAATTAGAATGTACAGGTGATACGGTGGGTGGATTAATGGGCACACTAACCAAAGAATACCCAGGAATTACAGGAATGGCCAATTAACTGGTTAATTAAAACACACACACACACAATATAGGGACTAAAGTGAAAGCATAGCGACAAGTAATAGCACAGTGATAAGCACATTTGACTTGCACATGGCCAACCTGGGTTCAATCCCAGATTTCCATATGGTCACCCAAACCTGCCAGGAGTAATTTCTGAATACAGAGTCAGGAGTAACCTGAGTGCCACCAGGTATGGCCTCAAAACAAAACAAAACACACATTACATATAACACAACTGGGCTAGAGTGGTAGTACATCTGCCTTGTGAGTGGCTAACCCAAGTTTGATCCCCAGAACCCCATCTGTTCCCCCAAGCCCCTCCAGGAGTGATTCCTATATGCAGAGCCAAGAGTGAACCCTGAGCACTGCTGGGCAACTCCCAAAATACATAAATAAATAAATAAATAAATAAATAAAATCCAGATTTTAATTTAAAAGGCTAGAAGCTGGTATCTGCATAAACCAAGAGCCTGACCAGTTGTGTACGGTGATGCTGTCAAGGCTTATTTCTAGGGAGTGAGACTAAGTGGAATAGTTACAAACTCTATAACTGACTAGCAGTTTTGTTTTCAACAGTGAGCAGGCATAAAGGACTTAATTAGAAAACAATATTCATCTACTTGATATTCACTAGCTAAAGAGACAACATATTCTGGCTTCATCTTATGATCCTACCAACATTTCTTAAACTAGTTCTATAAAAAAATTGCTTACAATGAAAAACTACATTTACCTTAGCTCGCATATATATAAGATTTACATATATATATATATATATATATATATATATATATATATACCGATATACATGCAGACATATCAGGTAAATTCTATTTCTTTACTGTCTAATTATAGAAACAGTTGCTTCTTACTGGAATGGCCAATGTCTTTTTGTAATCAGTGATAGTAAATCATGAATCTCAGAGATGAATATAAAATTATATTCATAGGAGCTTCATGCAAAAACAATAGGAATAAAAACAGACTTGCAGGCTTATTAATAATCCTACATCCTCCAAAATACACATAGGTTAACATTAAAAAGTTAAATTTTCACCAGTATATCAAAACAAACTTTGCATAAAAGGTTGACCCAGAGTGACTTATGTATGGAATAGCCAAAAAATAGAACACAGAATAAAAGTCAATAATCTACCGCATGCAAATATGTAGCTGCAAGGTTTCTTCGCTGTTAACTTTGCTGGGTATTTGTGAATCCAAGAACAGTCCCCAGAATGAGAAATTACTTCCCATCCCCTTGTCCCCTTTCGGGGGAAGACCTTGGTAATATTTATCCGCAGCAAATAATAATCCACACAGACAAGAACGATAGGGTTTAAAAGATCGGGCAAGGAGAGCCAGAGAATCCTTCTGCAGCCAGCAGCTTTTTCACAGAAGGACCCCTCACTCCTGTCCCTCAAGCTATTTATTGCCAACTCCACAGCGCCCCACCTGGAAGGGTTAGGTGGGGCAAAAGTCACAGAACAATCCTAAGGAAACACTTTTATATACAATTCCAAGAATCATCTTATGGAAACTTTTTCATATGCTACATGTAACTAGTACCTTAAATGAAAAAGGTGCTTTTGAATAAATTTTATATGGTTGGGGCTGGAATGATAGTACACTGGGTAGGACATTTGTCTTGCATGAAGATGATCTCCCAAGGCCACGAGGAGTGATCCCTGAACACAGAGCCAGGAGTAAGCCCTGAGTACTGCTGCGTGTGTGGCCCCAAAACAGAAAGAATATCATGTGGCCAGGTACCTACCTAGATCAGAGATACCCAAATTATTTCTATCACCTATTTCTAGAAGAAAGAAAACCCCCCATGGAAATTTACCTTCTTTTAAGAGAATAAACAAGGCCCAAATTATATCTGAGGCTACATCAAGTACCCCCTAAGTCTGGGCTGTTCTAGACCATCTGTCCCACTTTGGGGTACATTGCTTTGACTCGTGGATGCTCAGGGAAGTGCAATCCTAGCCACATTCTCTGATGCACTTCCTCATCGAGAGAAGTGAAACAGTTGAATCTCAAGTTCCAAAATCACGCTGCTACTCCCCACTCACCCCATCAAGTCCCCAGGAGAACCCCAAGCCTCCCCATGACTGGGACATCACCTACCTTCCCACTGGCCTGTCAGCACCAAAGTCCTGTTAATCACCACATCGATTTCAGTGGCTCCATCTTCCACAGCCAATCTGATCTCTTCTAAGCGTGTTTTTAAATGAGTCTGTCCAGCCGGAAAGCCGGTGGCCACTAGGTAGAAGATGTGGGGAGGGCAGGCCAAGAGCAAGGAGGAAGAGAGGGAGAACAATGGATGAAAATCACAATGGACTGGCATTTCAAGTCAGAATTACACCCAAAGTAAATGAGCATTTAGACCAAAGCATCAATGGCACTTAAGAACTTCATACACGCCTGGCAAAGTGTGAAGAAACAGAATGCAATCACACAGAGGACTGGGGTTAGGATAAACATTCATTTTATATTCTAGAAGATGTGAAATTACATTAACACAGAGATATTGGGAGGAGCTTTGAGACTGGAATAAAGAAAACATGTATCATCCCAGTGAGAGCCACACAGGAGTAGCAGGATCTCCGGCTGGATGGTCATTAAACAATTGTGAATACTCATCTTCTTTGGTTTTTTAACTTTTTTTTTTTTTTTTTGCAAAATAATAGCTTTATTTAAGCACCATGATTACAAACATGATTTGTAGTTGGGTTTCAGTCATAAAAAGAACACTCCCCCTTCACCAGGGCAATATTCCCACCACCAGTGTCCCCCTCCCGCCTCCCCCACCCCCTGCCTGTTTTTGAGACAGGCATTCTACCTCTCTCACTCATTAACACTGTGTGAATCTTCATCTTCATCAAGCAGGCAATGACTATACTATGACATATTTAATTTATTTGTTCCTTTATTTATTGTTTTGGGACACCTCTAGTAGTTCTCAGGGTTTACTCCTAGCTCTGCTCTCAGGAATTACTCCTGGAAGACACATATGAAGGAACATATAGGGTTTCAGGGACTGAGACTGGGTCAGCTGTGTGCAAGGCAAATGACCTATCTGCTGCAATATTGCTCTGGCCCCTTACTAAAGGACTGAGGGTTTTTTGGTTTGGTTTGGCTTGGTTTTGTTTTGGGGCCACACCTGGCGGTGCTCAGGAGTTCATCCTGATTCTGCATCCAGAAATCACTCCTGGCAGACTCTGGTGACCATATGGGATGCCGGGGATTATACAGGGTTGGCCATGTGCATAGCAAACATCCTACCTTCTCCCTTACTCACAATTTTAGCTGTTGTGGCCATATTATAAAATAGATTTCTGCCACAGCCTATATTAAAACAGCTGTGCAAAAAAAAGGATGGGGATAAGACTAAATAGCAGAAAGCAAAGGCCCCTTGGTGGTTCACAACATCGGAGAGGACCAAGAACATGAGAAGTAGGACCAGAAAAAGAAAATTCTGGGGGCCGGGTAGGTGGCGCTGGAGGTAAGGTGTCTGCCTTGCAAGCGCTAGCCAAGGAAGGACCAAGGTTCGATCCCCCGGTGTCCCATATGGTCCCCCCAAGCCAGGGGCGATTTCTGAGCACATAGCCAGGAGTAACCCCTGAGCGTCAAACGGGTGTGGCCCAAAAAAAAAAAAAAAAAGAAAATTCTGGATACAGAGCTGTGTGTTCACAGATCTTAGGGGCTTATCATTGATTCCTCCTCCTTGTCCAGGGGTCATCCAGATGTTCCTGTTAATACTAGGTGTCCTGGGTCTGCCAATACTTCCACTAACTGTTGTGATGGTGTAAAGGCAAAGCTGACTGACTGACGAGGCTCATGGCAAATGCAGGTCCAGTGTAGGAGAGCTGCCAGCTACTATGGAAGACCTGAGTCAGGCTGTACATAAGTGCTTTACAGTGTGTTTCAGCTGCTGCATCCCTAAGAAAATCCATTCAGGATCTTTATAGAATCCTTTCCTGAAAACCAGGTCATGTTTCTATAATATCTTTTTAAGGGCATGCATATGCATTGGTGGAGGGTCTGGGCATTTTGGTGGTGGTAAGGTAAGAGCCAATACCAAAGCCCTGAACTGGAGAAGTCATAAATAAGATCATTGCCTCATGTACAGCAGCCCAGGTTCAATATCAGCTCTGCATATGGTCACTTGAGCAATGCCAGGGTCAATCTTGAGCAGAGCAAGGAATGGACCCTGAGCATCACTGAGTGTAACCTCTCACCATTATTACAAACATGACATAAACTATACTAATTAGATACTCTTTGAGAGTAATGGAAGGTCTCATGGATACTTTGGTGGTGGTGTAACAACTATGTACATGAGAAGTAAATATGTAAATACTTTTGCAAGCAAATAGCTAAACTACAGTTTTGTTTTGTTTGAAGAAGCATCTAATTCTCTTGTTAGGGCCTGGCCCTACCAAATCTCTCTGCAGCAAGAACTCTAAATTGATCCTCTCTTCTCTCTCTCTCTCTCTCTCTCTCTCTCTCTCTCTCTCTCTCTCTCTCTCTCTCTCTCTCTCTCTCTCTCTCTCTCTCTCTCTCTCTCTCTCTCTCTCAGGTTTTGAGGGACTCGTACAGCAACCCCCACCTGGACTGCCTGCAACACAACTGCATTTCACCCTTTCATTGGGCCACTATCACAGTTCATGTGTTCAATGCTGAAGAGAAGACCCTACCTGAGGGAAACTCGAGAATCCCTGAGACCCAAGAGTTCTTTCCCCAGGGGCTGTGCTGCCCTCAGGAGAACTCCCCCCGCCAGCCCCAGGGACTGTGCTCACTCGTCTCCCACCTTCAGATCCAATGACTGCACACAGCTTTCAGTGTCCTGAACATGCCCCTGTGGGAGCCCTGTCTAAAATGCCATTCCCTCTTTTCCCTACAGTAGAGGCTCCTCCCCAGTGCTCACTTTCTTCAAGAAATGGCCCTGTCATCCCTGGCTGTCACCTATCCCTGAAAAATCATTCTCTTCTGATTGGTACACTGCACTGTACCTTCTACCACTCAGGGCTTCCGTAGCACACTCAGATCCTCATAATCCTGTACTGTGGCTTTGGGTTAGTTGACTGTTCTTCCTAAACAGGCAATTTTTCTCATAACTTTTTCTTTTTGTTTGTTTATTTGGACCATACCCAGCAGTGCTCAGCACTTGCTCAGTGGAGCATATAAAATTCTGGGGATCAAATCAGGGTTAGTCACATGCAAGGCAAATGCCTTAATTAACCCTCTATACTTATCTCTCCAGGCCCCACAACTAAATTTTCTTAGGGGCTAGTTTTTTGTTTGTTTTTTTAAGGGCACACCAAGTACTCTGGGATTACTTCTGGAATCATTCCTGGCTTTAATCTCAGGAATTAATCCTAATGGTGTTTGAGGGGCCATATGGGATGCTAGGGATTGAAGCCTGGTTATCTACGTGCAAAACAAATGCCCTACCTAGTAAACTATATCTCTGACCTTGGTTATGTACTCTTGGGCATGTGAAGAACATTTGCTCCTTAGCAAGTGCCTGCTAACTTCTCCAGAAATGAGTAAATACAGCCAATTTAATGGAATCCAAAAGCAGTATAGAACGGCTGGACTCTGGAGCTGAAGAAACGGAAATATGTTGAAAAGCAGCAACAAAAGCTACAACAAGCCTTACCTGACGCCACAGGGATGGCACAGCCTGCAGCCTTGAGCGCTTTCACAGCCTCACACACCCGGGCCGGGTACACACACACAGCAGCTGTAGTGAGGTCTGCAAAGAAAGCAAGCCGGGCAGCCACGGAAGGTCAATGCGCAAGCTATGCTTTGAGTCATTATTTACACTACAGCACCGGTGGAAATCAAACTGAGACAGCGAAAACAAACCGTACCCCACTGCTGCAGAAACGGAAAGGTTTTGACACTCCGCGTTGCTTTGAAATCTGAAAAACAGCTCATTTTCTCCAGAGAGTAAAATGAAAGGCATTGTTCTTTCAGAGTAGATTAATACTTTTCTGTTTGTTTAATTCCAATTAGTAAATTTCCTTAGAATTTTGAAAATTTGGAGGTCATGACTCCAAGTAAATACTCCTAGGAAAAAAAACACAAAATAATAATAGGGGCTAAAGTGGTAGTCCAGTGGGCAAGGTGCTTGCCTTGCACGCAACAGATTCAGATTTGATCCCCAACACGCTCTCTAGTACCCTGAGCCTGCCAGGAGTAAGCCCTGAGCACTCCTGGGTGTGGCCCCCAAAACAAAACAAAAAACACATAAAATAGACTTGAGAGCCCAAAAACAAACCCATGCATATATGCAAAGGCAACTAACAATAGAAGAACCAAGAGCATAATACATGGAGAAAGGAAAATCTCTTGAAAAAATGGTTTGGGGGGCTAGTGAAATAGTACAGTGGATAGGGCACAGGCTTGACCCACAGACAACCAGGTTCAATCCCAGCATCCTATATGCTCCTCTGAGCATTGCCAAGAATTCTGAGTGAATATCACCATGTGATGGCCCCAATCTCCTCCCCCACCAAAAAGATGTTTTGGAGACCAGAATGACAGTATAACAAATAAGGTGCTTGCTTTGCCTGTAGCCAACCCCAGGTTCTATTTTGGTCACTAAAGAGTCATAATCAGGATTTGTCACTAGAGAGAAAATTTCCAAAACTGAAAAACCTCCAGATGATCCCTGGATCCCGGAGCATAGAGACAGGAGTAAATGCTGAACAACAATGGCTGTGACTCAAAAACAAAACAAAACAAAACAAAGAAAACGATTTTATTCACATGAATATCAAAATCCACAGTATTCAAACAGGAATATGGAAGAAGGAAAATCAGTGAATTTTTCAGGGAAGAAAAATCAAATGAGATGTAATAACTACTCCTAGTCTCGGTTTCACCTGCAATAATAAATCTGAGGGAAGTACTCTTATTTGGGGGAATAAAATCAAATTAAAAAAAAAGATCAAGTAGCCACTGTATAACAAAGCAACTGTATCAAACTCATCCAAAGTAGTTACTTTCAATTGCTATAAAGTGTTTGTAGCGTCAACTGAAAATAAACTAAAGGAAACTTTTGAAAAGGTATTTAAATTAGCTAAACACTATAAGTTTTCTAACACCATCTTCAAGGACCCAAGGCTCATGGCTAGCCACATTCATGATAGACAGCACTGGGGGACCATGAAACAACCTCGCAGCCCATCTGAGAAAGACCTGACACCCCAAACTAGTTCAGTAAGTAACAAAGACCAAGGTCTTGTGAAGACATGAGAGCTCCTGGTTTATAAAGGGGATCAAGCCCCAGTGAAATCCAATGCTAAAACGACAAGGTGTGAAACTTGGAGCAACTTTAGAAAAGTCCTTTCTTTCATGTATACAAACATAGCGAGTGCAACTTTTTTCAAACGAGCTAACCTAATATCCGAGCAAGCAATATTTCCCATTTGCATTTTATTCTCAGTTGCATTTCATTGACTCACAGAAAATCCTTTATGTATGAGATGTGGTTATTAAGTAATGAGGCCGGCTTTTTCACCGTGGTGACTAGGGAATCACAATCAGGATTTTAGTCACTAGACAGAAAATTTCCAAAATGAAAGAACTGGAAAGAAAAATACAGAAATTCTCTACCAGCAATTTTAATCCATGATGGCAAGGGGGGGGGGCAAAAAGGTATGGCCTAAAAATAAGAAGCCAATGTTTCTTTTTTTCTGATGATTTTCAGAAAAGAGTCTCCATGACTGTTTTTGAACACAGTCCCATTCTACTGACCTCAATGGCTGCGACCATTTTAGTAACTGAATCTTGACTCTTAGCTTGAGTAGTCAATATCATAAAGATGTAAATTACATCAAACTTCGTCGTACTAGACACCACATGACCTTTACCTTGCATATCTAGAGCTTTTAAGAGGTCTTCTCGAATTGGATACTTGGCTTTATAGCAGAGCCTTCGAACATTGGAAGCTGTATCATCTCCGCCAAGGGTGGTGAGATCCATACAGGCTACAGCTTTCAGGAGCCAAGCAGCCTGGCTTGAAGAAAAGCAAAAAAGAAAGTTTCAAAAGAGTCATTTCCAATATAGAACTTAGTAAAGCCATTATTTCCCAACTCATAATTCAAACATGTATCACAAACACTCAAGAATGACTGACATAGGGCCAGAGAGGTGGCACAAATGGTAGGGAGTTTGCCTTTTATGCGCTAACCTATCCCCTGGTGTCCCATATAGTAACCCAAGCCTGCCAGGAGCGATTTCTGAGCACATAGCCAGGAGTAACCCCTAAGTGTCACCAGGTGTAGCCACACCCCCCCAAAAAAAACCCAAAAACACAAATAAAAGAATGGCTAATGTTGGCCGGAACAATAGCACATGGGTAAGGCATTTGCCTTGCACGTGGCCAACACAGGACTAATTTCAGTTCAAATTCTGGCATTTCTTATGGTCCCCTGAACCTGCTAGGAGCGATTTCTGAGCACATAGTCAGGAATAACCCCTAAGCATCACCAGGTGTAGCCTCCCCCCCCAAAAAAAATACCCCAAAACACAAACAAACAAAAAAAAAAGAATGACCAATGTGGGCCGGAGCAATAGCACATGGGTAAGGCGATTTGCCTTGCAAATGGCCAACACAGGACTAATTTCAGTTAAAATCCCGGCATCCCATATGGTTCCCTGAGCCTGCTAGGAATGACTCTGAGTGCAGAGCCAGGTGTAACCCCTGAGCGCCACCAAATGTGACCACCACCCCCAAAAAAACAAGAATGGCTAATGAAAAGGTTAAAATAGCTTCTTCCATGGGACCATAGCCATAGGGGGAAGGAACTTGTCTTGCATCAGCCAACCCACGGTCAATCCCCAGCATCCCATGTGGACCCCTGAGCCTACCAGGAGTGGTTCCTAAATGAAGAGTTGAGTAACCCTGAGCATCACTGGATGTGATCCAACATCCCAATTCCCCCCCCCCCCACACACACACACTCAATGGGACTTTCTCCATAAGCCTTCTGTGTTCTCTCTTGAACATAAATTTTCTCTTTCTCTCTCCTCATAGCTTTCTAAATAAGTTTCAATAAAAACTATATCTTGCATCACTATTTCACCTCCTTCTAGAATTCTTTTCTTGAGGGAAAGGTGACAAATCCAGAATACCTGTGCCAAGGTAAGGATTAACTTTCCTTTTCTGCAAATAGCAATTCTTCACTCCTATCTGAGTCCATGGGTCCCACTGCACAAACAAGTGGACTCTAATTTGTCTAGCAACAAGGAGCAGTTAGACGGCTACCTTGTGGGGCTGGTGGACATGAACATCTGTGCCAAGTAGGTATTTGCAGCAGAGCGATGGAAACAATCTTTTGTCTAGTCAATCTCTCTTGTACCGAGTCACAGCATCTCTCGCTCTCTCTGTCTCTGTGACTCTCTTTGTCTCTGTCTCTCACACACATACACAGAAAAGCCTTTTCTCAGAAAATGTCCTGCTCCTTCTCTCAACTTTTGCAGATGGCATCTTTCTCAACTTAAAAAAAAATCCCAATAAAAGCCCTCTTTTGTAAAATAAATAAATAAATAAATAAATAAATAAATAAATAAATAAATAAATAAAAATAAATTTAACAGAGGGTTAAACAATGTGGGGGATGGGACCAGAATAAAAATACAATACCTGGGGCCGGGCGGTGGCGCTAAAGGTAAGGTGCCTGCCTTGCCTGCGCTAGCCTTGGACGGACCGCGGTTCGATCCCCCGGTGTCCCATATGGTCCCCCGAGCCAGGAGCAACTTCTGAGCACATAGCCAGGAGTAACTCCTGAGCGTTACCGGGTGTGGCCCAAAAACCAAAAAAAAAAAAAAAAAATACAATACCAGGTTTGATCCTCAACATCACAGATAGGCCCTTAAGTACACACTCAGAGTGATCCCTGAGCACCACCAGGTGTGGCCCAAAACAAAGGAAGAGAAAGAGATGTAGGGGAGGACGCTTAAATTTGTTTTCCTCTCATGCAGATTTCACAAACAGAAACCCCTAATAAATCATCTCCCCATATTTAAGTTCTCCCATGCTCATCCAGAGAACACCAGATGTGGGAGAACTCAAAGGGAAGAGGTTATCTCTAAAAATTTCCTTCCAGCCCTGCAGTTTGGCAAGAGTTTTTATAAAAAGTCTCTAATTTTTGTTAATTTTTGGAGAGCTTTATCACTCAATAAAGCTTTACCAATAAAGCTTTAAAAACAAACAAAAAAAAAGGTGGAGGAGAGGGTTGCTTTTTTCACTTTAATTCCGTTCCATTTTCAAAACAATATTCCTGTTCCCTGACTCATTCGGATGCGCTCCCTTTTTGCACTACAATCAAACTATTTCTAAAGATGAGAACTATGTGAAATGTCACCCTAAAAATTCCATCCCCATATCCCGCCTCCCGGGTGAAAAGCGCTCTGAATTTCTTTCAGCCAGAAATGCTCAGCACGTCTGTGGGCGGTCCCCACCAAGGAAGATGTTGACCACAGGAACTCCCTCCAACATCATTTCTTGAATGTTGAAAAATGACTTATGAAAATTAAGAGCCAGAAAAACACGGTGGTCAGAGAAGGTCGACTCTGAGATCGGAAGGGCTTCTCAGCAGACTCACTGAGTTTGGATGTTATGGCTTTAACATAAAAAACTTAAGACAACCAGAGAAAGTATGTCTAAGAAACTGAATAAATGTGCTGAAAAAAAGATACCACTTGATTTACTCATGAATAAAGATGCCATAAATTCATTTGCGGCTTTGCCACTCAAGAGTGATAAGATTTTTAACTTGTTTGGATAAATGTGTTATCTTTCTCTAACCCATCATCTTCATATATGAATTATTAAAATAAGTCATGGACAGCTGCAATCGTTTAAGTTTAGATGCATCTTGAGTGAAATTCAATACCGTGGCCTTGAGGGGAGAGACCGTGCATGGAAAATGATGTACAGAACATTCCAGAAGGACCCTTACCTGCCACTCCTTCTTCAAACTCCTGCGAGCCTGGATCTGCTGGGCGCGCCTCAGCACCGCCGGCTGATTCACTTGTACTTTGGAGATCCAGCTCAGGTCTAAAGGGAAAGGAGGAATAACTTTTAAAAGTTTGAAGTTGTGTTGAATAGATGTGTTTTATCCAGTTCTTGAAAGAAGTCTATACTGTTTGGTGTCAAAGTTCTTTTAGAGCTGAGGTTTTCTTCTTTATGCACAACAAATGAATTTATCCATCTATTATTTATTGAGCACTACACACAAATAACCTTGTTGAAGGCAGCCGGTGAAAAAAAGGCATATTTCATGTAAAACCACATTCATGTGGAATGTGCAAAAACTACAGGGATATATGCCCAGAAATCAGGAGTTTGGGGTGGGGGGAGTAATGTACATCAGGCCATATGCCTATCTTCTGACAGCGAGGACTTACTCGGATGTGCCCAGGTCAAAAAAGTTAAAAGACTAATATATCCCTCCCCCGATTTTTTGTCTTTTGGGACACACCCAGTAGCACTCTCAGGTTACTCCTGGCTTCGTGCTCAGAAATTGCTCCTGGCAGGTTCAGGGAACCATATGGGATGCGTGGGATCAAATCCACATCAGTACAGGGTCACCCATGTGCAAGGAAAAGGCCCTACCTGTTATGCTATCCCTCCAGCTCTAAACATTCCTTTTTTTTTTTTAAGTCTTTCCTATGTTTCTTTGATAAAAATTTATTTTTTAATTTTTATTTTGACCAAATTGGATTACAAATCTTTCACAGTAATCTTTTAGGTACATCATGATATTGAATCAGGGGCACTCCCACCACCAATGTTGTCCTCCCTCCACCCCTGTTCCCACCATGCATCCCACATCCCCCACCTTTACCACCTGGGTTGCTAGTATAAGTGGTCCCCTCTGTGTCTAGCATGTCTGATCATTGTTTTATTTCTACTTAATATTCATACAACTGTCTGGTCTTGGTACCCTCCATTATTTCCCCCTCAATTTGTGAGGCATGATAAGATGGTTCATATTATAAACATCCTTTTTTTTAAATAAATTTCAGGCCATACCCAGCAGTGATCAGAACTCACTCCTAAGTCTAGGCTCAGGGCTCACTTATGGCAAGGTCTGGGGATGTTAGGGATAAAACTCCATAAGTGAACTTGTGTTGAGGTTTCAAGAGCTCACTAATTACCAGTCCTTACTTATCAGATGAACATCCAGTAGACACTGATATAATACAGCGCATAATTTCCTCAAGAGAAAAATGTTTATGGCTAGGAAGATAGTACAATGGGTAGGGTAGAACTAGCACATATGCCTTGCTCATGCTGCCCAGATTCAATTCCTGATGCCCCATATGAATCCCCAAGCACAATAAATAGTAATCATTGAATGCAGAAAGAAAAGCAACCCCCATGCATCACCAGATGTGGCCCTCCCATAAAAAAAAAAAAAAAAAAAAAAAAGAAAAAAATGAAAGAAAAAAAACCAAAGAACTTTTCAAACTGGATCAGAAATTACAAGATAGGGCTAGAAAGATAGTACAGGGGTTAAGGCAATTGCCTCACTCAGTAACCTCAATTTGATGCCCAGAACTATATACAGTCCAATGAGTACCACAAGAAGTACTCCTCAAAACACCCAAACCCCAAAACATAAATAGCATGAAGAAAAGAAAAAGATATGGTAACATAGCTCTAACATACGCTAGAAAAAGGAGAAAGATCTGACTTTATTTATTTATTTTTTTTATCTCAATGCTCCTGAGACCACGTGGCCTCTTGATTTCATCCACTTTTTTTCTTTCTTTTCTCTATCTGTAGAAAGATATAAAAATATGAGACAGAGCAAAATGATTCAAGTTCTAAGGTTCTATGTAAAAAGTGAGAGCCCCTATCTAAAAGATATAAATAAAATTAAAAGAAACAAAAACAAAGGGGGGCAGGTGTGGCCAGATTTTATTTTTTTTCATAGGTGAAGTAAACATTGGGGAAATTAGAAAGGAAATTTTCTTGGCCTAAGAGTTACAGGGTACTTCCATCCATGAAGCATACTCTCATAAGACTGAACATAGGCTCTGAGCATGTTGGCTAGCCTACCCCAAAATCTTTATGTTTCAGGGAAAATTCTGTTCAGTAGTAGTTCAGGTGGTTAAGAGAGGAGGCATTGGGATGCAGACTGAAAACTTTGATGGAGGGAGGTCAATATTGTTGGTGGAAAACTCCTTAAACACTATACTATGCCTGAAATAAAATTATAAAAAATTTGTAACTCACAATGGTCTCAATAAAATTTAAAATAAAAATAAATAATAAGTTTTAAAAATGGGAAAAAGGGGCCAGAGAGATAGCATGGAGGTAAGGCATTTGCCTTGCATACAGAAGAAATGTGGTTCAAATCCTGGCATCCCATATGGTCCCCCAAGCCTGTCCCCTCAAGTGATTTCTCAGTGTAGAGCCAGGAGTAACCCCTGAGCGCTGCTGGGTGTGACCCCCCCCCCAAAAAAAAGGAAAAAAAATAAAATGGGGAAAGAATTTCCAAGCCATTCAACATTCCTGGAGGAGCAAAATGTTGGCTATTGCTATAATTCTTGCTAATTCTCTGGCAGCCTAGACTCTACTACAGAATTGTATTGCCTCTAAGAGTCCTGCTAAGATGGTCTTATGAACTTCCTCTCTTATGAATCATACTCTTACCCATTTGAGAACTCACCAAAAAACACAGCATCAGCTGCACTTACATTTCAACTTCATCCACCTATACTCCTTAACCTAGGTGGCCTCACAGTAAATTGAGCATATATTCATTTATCTCCTAAAATTAAACCAATTTCTATGTCTCTTGAGCAATCTTGGGCTTTTGTAGAATTATCTTCTTAGAAGGGCCTAGAGATTTGGCAGTAGAAAAGATTAGTTCCCTGGAAATGTGTAGCAGTATGATACTTGTTTGTAAAGTGATAGGATATTGATAGGGGGAAAGAACTGATTCCATACTAAGGTAACATGACATACAAGAAAAAGCAAAGGGTTCACACCTACCACAAAGACAACCAAGAAAGAATGTTTCTCTAAAAGATATTCTCTGCCAGTAGGAGATATAGTACAGAGGTTAAGGCACTTGCCTTACATCAGCCAACTCTGGTTCAGTCCCCAAAACTGAATAAGAAAAAAATAAAATAAAAAATAACTGAATAAGGTCCCCAGTGTACCGAAGGAGTGACCCCTGAGCACAAAGCCCTGAGTAGTGAGGTATGACTATCAAGAAGACATCACACATGCACTTACACACACACACACACAATACATCTTGTTAATCCAGTTGATCTTATCAATAGTAATAGTACAGAAATTCCAAGATGGAGAAATTAATAATAACTTATTTAGATATAAATGAAAATGGAACAAAGTTTCAGTGTACATATTGCATAGTTTTGTTAGTCAAAGTTATTTAGCCAAACAGATTTCTATCATTTCAAGTCCATCTGCTCTTCTAAGGTATTATATGTTTTCCTATTTGTCGGCTGATCCAACTTCATGGAAAGAATGGGAGTTGAGTGTCAGGCAAGTGAAATCTGTCTTTTGTCCCCGCTAGAAGACTGATTGGGTTCCAGGCAGAGCCCACAAGCCTGAAATCAGACAGACACACAACATAAGAACCCCCTATCCTCAAAGGGGAGAAGAAGAGGAGCTTCTTTTTCTTTGCTACTAAAATGGGTGATTTGGGTTCACAGCAAAGACTGTTGGAGGGAGAGGGAAAAATAAATGATTGAAATGCAGCAGGTATGAAATGCAATCTTGCCAAGTCAGCTGCTGACAGAAGAGGGACCCCCATGTTGAGGCTGAGAGTTGGTCCCTCATGTATCTGACACTTGCTAGGAGCTCTTCCAATCATCTCTTCTCCCTGTCCCAAACACTGGTTACTGGGAGCACGCCAGGATTTTCCAGCCCGCTCCTCTTCCGTTCATGGCCCACTCTACTCTTTCTGTTCTATGTCTGACCTAAACAACTTGTCTGGCCCGGAAAGCTCATTCCTAGCTGGCCTGCTCAACCCAGACTCAAACCAAGGTTCAGTTTGGATTTAAAGAGACACTTTTCTGAGAAGTAGTAAAGAGAAACAAAGACACTCCACATGGCAAGTCACCAGGGCCAACCAAGGCTTCTTCAGAAGATGAAGCAGGCGACATGCAAGACACATCTAGATCTAAGGTATACAACAGGATTGGGATTGGGGGTGCACAAGTGGTGATGCTCTCTGTTCAGGGATCTCTTCTGGTGGTGATCAATATGCAGTTCCAGGTCTCAAAACAGCTGTGCAAAGCAAATGACCCTGGGGGCTGTACTCTCTCCCTGGCTCCCCTATAATGGGATGTTTGATATATGTAGACAGTGTGAAATAACTGGCACAATCAAGCTAATTGAGAGCATCTCAAACATTGACCCTTTTACCGCATGTATGTGTGCATGCCGGGAATATTCAGAATCAAATCTCTCTGCAGATTTCCAGCATTCCATATGGTTTTGATGTCCAGAACATCTTCATCTTGCATGAGTAGCACTTTGCACCACAATCACTTCTCACTGAAAAATGACTGTCTGTCTGTCTGTCTGTCTCTCTGTCTCTCTCTCTCTCTCTCTCTCTCTCTCTCTCTCTCTCTCTCTCCTCTCTCTGACTCTCTTTCTGTATATGTGTCTGTCTCTCTCTCCCCCGCCCCTCTCTTCCCTACATGTCTTCCAACTTAGGAAAGTAGAGGCTAAAACAGGAAAGGGACATCTGGGGAAAGCAACCTTCCAAATTTACCCTCTGTTGATTGCCCATCAAAGCTTAGATGCCTCCATGACAACAGGAACCAGAGGTCCCCACACACTATCCACAAGAGGGTGGGTCACAATTATCCCCAGGCTCCACTGCTGAAAAAATGTCCTCAGTGGTCATAAAATGCTCTAGCCCAGGATTAAAACTGCCACAGTATTTGCCTCTGTGACCTCCCACAGTAATGAATTACATAAATGTCTCTAGTTTTATTAGCACTTAATTTTCTCTTCTTTCATTTCATCAAATAACCCTTTTCTCCATGATGGGATCTGGGGAAAAGAAAGGACCTGTTTGGCCTTCACAAATTTTAATATTTTATTTGAGGACCTTTCAGCAGCTCCAACCCAGGAGAAGCAATTCCCAGGCATGGAGTCTCATGAGCACCATAGACTTCTTTGACAGGGAGGGAAGGATTCTAAGGATGGAGCCTTTGGGCAATGGTGTTGATTCTGTTTTGAAAAGCAGCCCTGACAAAAATCCCAACCTTCTAACATGGCTTCAGGGGGCCTTTAGGTCTCTGACAGTCACCAACATGCTCCCAATCCACTGAGATGATGATGGTTCTCCTGCAGAAATCTCAGTGGACACAGGTCACTACTTCCCTGCAGACCCACTGGATGGCCTTCCTGCTGTTTCCTTGTGTTTCTCTGAATGTCCATCACTCCTCCGTGGCAGTTCTGACACAGCAAGGCCAACCAATTCTAAAGGGAGGAAACCTTGTATCTTGCTTTAACCTTTATGCCTATGAGAAAAATTCATTGTGATATATTATTAGACTCATGAAAAGACATCATGACCCAAATGATCACTTACTCAGCCACACTGAGACTTCCACGTCTGGCTTTCTAATTCTCTGGCCTGTGGGGAAACTTCTGAGGACAGTTCTTCAGAGTCCAGACCACTGCCTCTGGAGACAGAAGCATTAGGTCTTAGAGCAATGCTTCAGGAGGCTAGAAAACTTTGGTCCCCTGAACAGCAAAGATCCAAGTCAATCCTCTGAGATCTAATCATGGTTCTAGGAGTTAAGAGAAGCTGATTTAACACTTTCTACTCCAGGTCAGAATCAATGATGCATCTGTCAACACTGGAACTAGCCAAAGTCCCCACATGCCCTGTTATTTCCTGAATTCATGGTATGAACCAATAGAAAACTTTCCTCAGAAAGTTGCACCCAGTGCTAGATGCTGTGCTACCATCTGAGCTAAGAGTCTGCAAAGATCTGAATGTACCAAAAGAGACTTGTACCAACTAATCTTGCCATGGTGAATATTCAGGATCAGTTTTTCAAGTCTAGGAAATAGGACAAAAAAACAACAGTGATTTTGACTGAATGGAAATAAGCTGGATGAGGCTCATTTACAAAGTAGGGACAACATCTATCTTGTAAACATATATTAAGTTGGTGGTGAGTGTAATAGAATATATGCCGACATCACAAAGTCTGTATGCCAAAAATGTGTTATGTAAACAAAGGCTACTACAATTAAAAAATTAGCAAGAACAGGGACCAGAGCAGTGGCACAAGTAGTAGGGCTTTTGTCTTGCACGTGCTAACCTAGGATGGACTGCAGTTCAATCCCCCAGTGTCCCATATGGTCCCCCAAGCCAGGAGTGATTTCTGAGTGCATAGCCAGGAGAAACCCCTGAGCATCACCAGTTATGGTCCTTAAAGCAAAAAAAAAAAAAAAAAAATTTGCAAGAACAAATCACTGCACATACAAGTTTGTTAAGCCTATGGATAAATTCACATAAGAATGTTAAGCTCTGGAAATGATTGGGACTCAAGGTTATTGAGGACCCATCCAAACTCTTCCTGAAACCCCATCACTGCTGCCCCTCATGACTAACCACTCAACATCCTATAGAGATCTCACTCAAGAATAGACTCCATTTGGCCATCTTTGTATTTGACCCATGAATTTAAGGTTATCTATGGCCTATCCCAGTAACACCAACTTTCATGTTTACCTCCTAAATAATGAGGTAATATATTTTAAATATTTGATTTTGGGGCCGGAAAGATAGCACAGTGGTAGGGCGTTAGCCTTGCACGAAGCTGACCCAGGACAGAAGTAGTTTGAATCCTGGCATCCCATATGGTCCTCCATGCCTACCAGGAGTGATTTTTGAGCGCAGAGCCAAGAGTAACCCCTGAGCACCACCATGGGGTGGAACCCAAAAGCCAAAATTTTTTTTAATATTGTGTTAATTCATTTGCTGATGTTTATGAGTTTATCTTTCCCCAATATTTCAAAATATATGTAAATAGTGAAAATTACATATTTTTAAATGGCCAGAAGTACAACTCTATACTTTTGCTTTTAATAGTATACATTTGCACTTTTAAACCAAGGTTTATTTTTTTGCCATAAAATACTTTTATTCTCAAATGTTACTGCATGAGCACTGGTCTATGACTATTCACCTAAAATCACCACAGGGAAGCACCTAAGAAATCTATCATGTGAAATCTTCATTCCAGTTGTCTGACTATTAAGAAATTTTAAAAATACTGATCACTTTTTCCATTCTGAAGAAGCTCATGTTCTCTCTTGAATATTTATCTCTTTTCCACCACTCCCTCAGATTTCTAAGTAAATTTCCTCAAATTAAAATATTTTACTTAAAAAAAAAAGAAACTGATCAATGGGCCAGAGTGACAAGCATGCAGTCAAGTCCATTTCAATCCCTGGCAGTGCATATACTCCCCAAGTACCGCCAGGGTTGCTCTCTGAACACCAAACCCAAGCACTGCTAGTATGGCCCCCCCAAAAAAAATTGATAAAAATAACTGTCATAATATATAATTTTAGAAAAATGGGAAGTAAAATTGATGCACCTTTATCTGGGTTGGCTGCAAGTCAAAGGCCCTACAGTGTGCTATCAATCCGGCCCTGATGCACCTTTATGTGGGGAGAGAACCGATAGGTCATTTCTTCCATTGTATTCGCATATGAAGAAAACTCAGTGACTCTATAGGTGCTATGCACGGGGCCCCAAGCGATAGTACAGAAGTGGAGCATCTGCCTTGCCCAAGGGTGAGTAGGTGACTTAGGTTCCATCTCCAGCATCCCATGTAGTCTCCTGAGCACCTCCAGGTGTAACTTCTGAGTGCAGAGGCAGGAATATTCCCTAAGTATCATGAGGAATGGCCTCCAAAAAATAAAATCAAATAAACAAGTGCTGAGCACAGGGCTGGGTTCCATGCCTAAACATTCCAGTCTCTGTTGAAACTGCAGCTGACCTCCATGGTCAGTAAATCCTCTTTTCACAGCATTCAACTTCTGCTTTGTGATTAGAGTTCTGCACTATGTCTGTCCATGGGGAGGAGGGTAAAGTCCTGCTCAGAGCAGCTATCAGAACACATGGAATGCCCACTCATGACCATTCTAAGGACTTCTCCACCACACTCCCAAGTCCTCCTTTACTACATGTCTAAGAAAGCTCAAAAGTCATATGGATTCTGAGGGAAGTCTCTTGATTTCTCTTCAAAATGCAGTTCTAGGAAAGGCGGGAGAAGTGGGTCCAAGGGCTGAGCACAGGCTGTGCATGTTGGGGGAGGCCAAGACCACCCACACCACACAGCCCCCTGAGCACCACCAGGAGCAACCCCTACAGAGCTAGGATTAGCCTGAAAACAGCCTTGGTGTGGCCTCAGAAAAGATATAAAACAAAAACAGCCCCATTTGATTAGCAGGCAACCATCTCTGCTTACAAATGTATATAATACTCCAAAATTTAAATCTGCTCATTATAATCTGCCCATTTCACACACACACACACACACACACACACACACACACACACACACACACACACACACACGGGATCTATTGTTAATCCCCGCTTAGGGGGGGCATGTACCAGACGTGGCTTTTTGACTTCCTGGTGCAGTGTCTAATTTTTCCTACCAAGAATTATTTGCCAAAAGGCCCATTCAGAGAAGTCAATTATTGACCCTTTACGTGGATTATTGGCTATAATTCTGTGACATTACATTTTCTCTTTATTTGAATTTTGTTCCTTTTCTTGTACAGAAATTCAGCTTTAGATTCTCTTCACTCACAAAGGTATTTCGGTACCAAAGCCCACCAAAAGCTCCCTGCTGGCTAGTCTATTTGTGAATCGTATTTCTAGTATAACCTGGCGCCCCAACTTTGGGGGCTATCGGATTAAGCGAGCTGTCTCTTCTCTTCTTCTATTTCCTTTTTTCCTCTTTCATTCTTATTTTAGGTGCACGAAGCAGGAACCTCGTCAGAGTACCTAGGACTCCCTGGACAGCACCAGGTTTTAAGACAAGAAGGTAAACAGAATTTTCCTACTGTTTTAAGGTACAAGTTCATACTACATTAATTTAACAACAATTGCAATAATTTATTCAGGTTGCTATACATAAAGTTAGTCCCTGGTTCTTTAGGCAGCAGACCCATAAGATAGCAGGGTAAGGAGCTTGTCTTGCTTGTGACTGACCAAAGTTGGATCCCCAGAACCACAAATGGTCCCCAAAAGTGATCCCTGAGCACAATCAGAAGCAGTTCCCAAACCAAAAATAAATAAGAGGTTCACTATAGTGCCAATTCACCAACTCAGAAGTCTGAGTTAGTGACAACTACCATATTTTCCAGGGTATATGACAACTTCTGAAACAAAGAAAATAAGTCAACCGAAAATCAAGGGTCGTCTTATACACCGAGTATATCCCGAAAAATGTTTCAATATGCCGCTAAACAAAAATTGTCTGAATATTGCCAGAAAACGAATTTTCCAACTCGATCCTGCACCAATCACTGCCAGGTGCCTCTCTAACTCAGCCAATCCAAGCAGGCTTTTTATGCATGCAAATTAGACAATATTCTGGACCCGAATCTACATTGTCAAAAGCCTGCTCAGATTGGCCATAGTCAGAGAGTACGTCTATTACAGTATAACCTTTGGACCTTTGCTTGTTGTGATTGGCTCACTGTGGATGATACAGTTGCAGCACAGAAACATTCTGTCTTATACAGCAAATATAGGCCTAAGCCTATGTTTTAACTGTAAAATTAGGGGGTCACCTGATATACCGGAAAATACGGTAGGTATCTTCCTGTTGGAAGCACGCCCCCTACTGGTGTACCTCAGATAACAGAATCTGCACCAGCTCTGTGGAGTTTAGTGACCCCAAAAGCTGTGCTGCCCCTAAGACTAAAACAACTGTCTCAAAGCTGGTTCCGGTTTAATTTTCAAAGAAAAAGTTTGTGCCTTCTCTCCTCTCTTGCCTGTGGAGAGGGATTTAATAGCTGTAGACCGGGGCCATTAAGTCTTCTAGAGGGTTGAGGGAAGAAATCTGTGTGGAGAGAAGTCAAAATATCCAGATTTCATGGAGAGAACAAGGCTCCCACCCTCCACTATTCCTTGCAGCCAACTCTTTCCAGCTGTACCATGTGTGTTGTCCCTCGGCATTAGTCCAGTTAACTTTGCTGGGCACAGGCCCTTTACACCATCACCATCACCATCTTCAGAAGGGTGAGAGTGAATTTTTGAGTGTCTGAAACACAGGGAGAGACACCCACAGAAACGAAACAAAACAAAACAAAAAACTTCTGAATGGAAAAACCTGTAATCGGGGCTGACTCAGCACTGTGTCCAGGGATCACTCATGGTTCTGAGCTCAAGAGGATCATTTGGGGTGCTAAGGAAAAGATCTGGTTGGTCTTCTGGAAGGCTCATCTGCTGTACCATCTTTCCAGTCCCCATATCTTTCCCCAACCTTTTCCTGTTCTCACTGCTCCTTGCACCTCTCCAAATGCAGATGCAGGAGTGGAAAAGACTGGGGAGATGGCTCACAAGGCTAGAACATGTGCTCTGCATGTGGAAAATGTCTAACTGGTGCTACCTGGTCCCCTGAACACTAATTACTGTTGTGTGCAAACCACAACTCCCTTTCCAAACAAAAGAACTTAATTCCAGTTCACCATCATTTGGGAGGGCCTCCTCAAAGACTCCGGGGGACCACCTGGGCTACTCTAAGAGGTACTCAGAATGTCAGTCTTGGGGCCAGAGAATAGCATGGAGGTAAGGCGTTTGCCTTGCATGCAGAAGGATGGTGGTTAAAATCCGTGCATCCAATATGGTCACCTGAGCCTGCCAGGAGAGATTTCTGAGTGTAGAGCCAGGAGTAACCCCTGAGTACTGTCAGGTGTGACCCAAAAACAAACAATAAAATAAAATAAAAGAATGTCAGCCTTGATGCCAGGAATCAAATCTGGGACCAGTCCTTACTAGGCATATGCTGTAGTCCTGGGAGCTCATTGCTCAGCAATGAAGAGTTGAAGTTCAAAACAAGATTGTTTGGTTTGGGTTTGAGGTCATACCCAACCAGAGCTGGGGGTGGTGGTAGTATTACTCCCAATGTGCTACTACTTATGTGTATGTGGGGGGGGGGGGGAAAGACACACTAAGAGATGCTCAGAGAACTGATTGGGCCTCCCACATACAAGCATCTATACTAGCCTCTGGGATATCACTGTAGTTTCCAGCTTTAAATCCCTCTAAGAAGAATAATGAGGAGCAAATTTAAAAACTATTAATTAAAATGATACTCAGAAATTATAGACTTCTGACCTACCTTTATTTTGATTTCCAATTAGGAGGGATAATTAGCAACTGCTCATACACGGAATGTGAGGAATGGGGAAAAGAAATTTTAAGTAGGGCGCCACTTTGCATGCAGCTGACCCAAGTTCAATCCCTGATATCATGACCCCTACCAGGAAGTGATCCCTGAGCAACAGCCAGGAGTAATCTTTTAGACTGGTGGGTATGACCCCCCCAAAAAAAAAAACAAAAGAGAAAACAAACAAACCTAATTCTATAGAGAGACCATGGTTTTCAGGCGCAAAGCAGTTTAGTGCCATGGATTGGGTCTGAGTACTAAAACACCAATCTCTTACTGTCTATGTCTATGTTACCAAGGCCAAGATTGCCCTGGATGGCACAGAAGTGAGGAAAGTTGTGATCTTGGAGGAAAAGTGTGACCTTGGAGCACAGGCAACATTTCTACAGTTCCATGGCCTGGTAATGAACAAGGCCTCAGTAAAGTCCAGAACTAAGACTCTCAGAGGTGATGGATCTGTGCTATACATCTATTTATTGCTATTTTTTTTCCATATAAGCTTCATTCTTTTTTCTTTTTTTTTTTTGGTTTTTGGTTTTTGGGTCACACCCAGCAGCGCTCAGGGGTTACTCCTGGCTCTATGCTCTGAAATTGTTCCTGGCAGGCTCAGGGGACCATATGGGATGCCGGGATTCAAACCACCAACCTTCTGCATGAAAGGCAAATGCCTTACCAACATGCTATTTCTCCGACCCCAGCTTCATTCTTTTTGAGAAGTTTCAAGTTTGAGCAAAATCAAGGAGGAGGCCCAAAGATTTATTAAAGCATGTATTTTCATTCATGTTCTACCCCCATGATGGCCTTGCCCCAATATCCCCAACGTTCCCCAGCAGAGTGGCCTACCTTGTAAGGTAACACTGATATCCTGGCTTGCTGTACGCTGAGCTAGGACCAAACAACTTAGGGCCCAGACCTACACTCCACCTAACTGCTTCAACATACATAGCCAAATGCAAATTCCCAGAAGATCATGTAGCAGGAGACATAGCGTCAAGGTGGCCTAAAAATGTAACTACTCTGGAGCAGGCCTGAGAGATAGGACAGTGGGTAGGGCACTTGCCTTGTATGAAATCAACCCAGTTTTGATCTGGCATCCCAAAAGGTTCTCTGAGCACCACAAAGGATTAATAAAGGATTGATCCTCTATCTGAGCACAGTGGGGTGTGGCCACACAAAAACCAGGGGCCCTTGAAAGACAGATCAGTGGGATAAAAACAGGCCTGCATGCAAGAGACCTGGGTTTGACCCTCTCCCTCACACTACAAGGTCCCAGTTCCACCAGGAGAAATCAGGTGGCACACCAAGCACCACAAGGTGCAGCTGCTCTCCAGCTGGGAATATGGTTCAGAGGGAAAAGTATATAAAATTTCCTACATTTGAGGTCTTGGAATCAAGCCCTACATCACAAAACAAATAGACAACTGAGAGCATGACAGCTGAATGGGCTGGAGCATATGGGTTGCTGCATGGGGCCACAGCTTTAATCATGGCACTACATGAAAATCTGAGCACTGCTGGGGAAGCCCTAGTGACCTCCTAGCACTGCAGGGGAGGGTTCTCTAGCCCCCTGAGAGGGAAAATACTACCATTACTACAGAGTGAGGACTATCAAGCACCCAAAGCACTTAACCTTTCCTCAAGTTAACTTCCTCAGTTAAGAAAATGTGCCTTTTCTGAGATCCTTCAGTGTTAATAGCACCAGTCTCTGGCTATGCCTGGACTTGCTGAGGGTTATGTCCCATGCCCTGCATGATGTGTGTGTTCACAGTGGAACTCCTGGGATTTTTTTTTTTTTTTTTGCTTTGGGACTATACCCAGCAGTGCTCAGGACTTACTCTAGGATTGGCACTCAGGAATCACTTCTGTCAGGGATCTGAGAAACCCTATGGGATGTTGGAAATCAAACCTATCTCCTTATAGTGGAATTCTGCAGTCAAAACAGAGTTCTCAGGTGCAAGTAGAAGTGAGTTGTTTCCTGCTCTGAACCAGACCCATGGAATCTTTCTTCACTGAAGACACTCAATTTTTGCCCCAACCTCACCTCCACCCTTCAATGGTCATCTAAGAGTGAAGGAATTAGTTGCTGACCAGTGCCTCAGGAAACTGGGAGCTGAGCCACTTAATGATCACACTGGGCTTCCTGACTATTTGCCCTCCCAAGGGAAGTTTCTTCAAAGGCCTTCTTTCCTCTAAGGCTAACACAGAGCAAAGAAACTGGCCAGGGAGATCCAAGACTACAATATATTCTAGGTTTCTTATTTATTTGTACAGGGGAGCCATTTTCACAGTGCTCACTCCCAGCAAGTGACTGGGGACCATGTGGTGCCAGGGATAGAACTTGGGTCTCCTGATGCCAAGCATGTGCTTGGTCTGCTGAACTCTTTCTCTCCAATCCTTTGTTCTTTGGAAAAATGGTCTAAAATATTTAGTATTTTCTCTGTGTACTAGAGAAAATCCATCTCCCTGATGGAACTTGAGCCCCTGACTAAACACAAATCTGACCTCAGACAGGGCACTAATCCCCATCAGGAAAAGTGACTACCTGGAGCCTATAGGCAGGGCATGAGAGAAGATATTGTACTGGTGCTAAAACAGCTAACTGCTTTGAAATTGAGACTTTTTTCTTAAATGGTTTTATATACCTGGACACCACTATTTCCCTAGAAAACAGTGTTTGAAGCTTTTTTTAATGTTTATTCAAACATAAGCATTCTCTCTAAACAGTAAGAACAACAAATTCACAGTTCACCGTCAAACATTACACACTGGGATGACATCACAAAAAAGGTTAGGACCAGAGAAATAGGATACTTGCCTTGTACACGATCCACCTGGATTTGATCCCCAGCATCCCATCCCCTGCCACAAGTAATGCTAGACATTTGACATGTGGATGAAAACACACATGCACACACACACTGGCGGTAGTGTGATTGCAAAGGATCCTGAATGTAGATTCTAAATACACTGAATCTGGGCATTCTGACCAGTTACTGTGTTTACACATCAGTGAGTTAATGATGTCAAGCCCACCATCCTGACATCATTAACCAGGTCCCAAAGACCTAAGGTCCTGGGTAAGTGGCCCCTTTCAGGCAGTAATTACCAAGGCAGCTCTTATCTCTGACTTTGCTTCAGGGGAGGAAGGCCCAGTACAAAGAGAGCCAGAAGCAGCAGCCAAGAGCCTCAACATTTAAAATATCTGTAGAGTTTGCTGGAGCTGAGATGAAACATTTATTCTTCTCCTGCAACCACTTTGGTTTCCAGGGAACTGAGCATTTCGGTTTCAGCAGGCTGAGGAGAGGGACTGCCATGCACACACACACACACAAAACACACACACACACACATAACACAACACACCAAAGTTAACGGTGCTAGTTCAAAGTGCCTTTTTTATGCCTTTAACTCAAAGATGAACACATTTCAAGGTGACCCAATCCTCAAGCGACAGACTGTGTTTTAAAAGGGCCAGAGCTCTCCACTTAAACAATTTCTAGTGACATGTTTGAATCACATCCTTGAGGGCTCTTGCTCCCATCTCATTTATGAGGCTTTCTCTCCCACAGAAGCTTCCCAGGGGCTCTGCACATTTCTGGCTTTCCTCACAATTAAAATCCACAGGGCTCAGAAGTTGTAAAAACAAACAACAAAAAAATTGGGTTTTGTACCACGCAGGACTTTTCATTATTTAATGATGCAACAAACCCAAATGGTTATGAAACTTTTCTGTATACTAGAACCATTTAAGAATAATAAAAGACCAAATAAACATCACTCCTGCAGACAATGAGGTAAAGACTTGCAAGGCACCAGCAAAGTTAGCCCTCATCAAAGCATGCCCCATTTAAAGTCTAAACATGTACTGAACACTTCGATTGATTCTCAGAGAGTGAAATCTAGGTTTTTATTTTTCTTCTTTCTCCACTCAAATATTCCTCTTCGCCATTCCCAAAGAATGAGATTACATGAGAAATCTAGAACACTGACTTTTTAACTTAAGCACAGGTAGAAGGTGCTTTGTGGTCCATTTCTCTGCAAAGATGACTCCCCCAACTGTGACTTCCTCTGCATCTTCCCAAGAGCTGAATTTCTCTGCCACCATCTTCCTAGCCCATGATGACCCTCATGGTTCTGTGGCTTAGTGACCCTGGGATGCAGGTGAGCAGAGAACAGGCCCCATTCACTAGAGCTACAGAGATCAAGTCCCAGGAGCAGCAGCAGCAGTTGGTACCTCACATAAGTCTGTTTGCTTTGTTGGTTTTGATCACTGACACCATCTATGGTCCCCTGAACACAGCCAGGATTAGTCACTGAATGTAGAGCCAGATGTAAGCCCTGAGTACAGTGGAAAGTAGCCTTAAGAACCCCAAAATGAAAAACTGCATAGGGAGTTGGAGAGAGAGAACAGGACTAAGATATTTGCCTTGCAAGCAGAGAATTCAGTTAAATTCCCTCGATTCCCGGTACCAAATGGCACCTAGACCACTGTGGATATGGTCTTAACACAGGAAATAAATTAATAAATTAGAAAAAAATGTGTATGGCCAGGAAGATATTTCAATGCACTGAAATGCTACTTTGAGTTCCATTCAGTCTCCAACACTACATGGTGCCCCCAGGTAAGTCCGATTTGACATACCGCCCAAAATTGGTATATAATGGAGCTGGAGAGATAATACAAGGGTTATCATGCTCCTTTGCTCATGGTTTACTCAATTTTGATCCTCAGCATCACTAGCAGGAGTTACTGCTGAGCACAGAGTCCTGGCTTAATTCTTTATACAAAGTAACTTTGAATAAAAAGGGTTTTTTTTGGGGGGGGGCGGGGAGGGCAAACCCAGTGACACTCAGGGATTACTCCTGGCTATGAGCTCAGAAATTGCTGCTGGCTCGAGGGAACATATGGGATGCCGGGATCAAACCCAGGCTGTCCTAGGTCAGTCGCATGCAAGGTAAAAGCCATACCGCTGTGCTATCGCTCTGGCCCCTGAATAAAAATGTTTTTTAAAAAATAGTAATTTCAAGCCTGGAGAGATAGCACAGCGGCGTTTGCCTTGCAAACAGCCGATCCAGGACCAAAGGTGGTTGGTTCCAATCCCAGTGTCCCATATGGTCCCCTGTGCCTGCCAGGAGCTATTTCTTTTTGTTGTTGTTGTTGTTGTTGTTGTTGTTGTTGTTGAGGATTCAATTTATTATTAATAAAGGCCCCAAGTAGTATACATGAATGTTACACTCACAAATTTTCCCCTTTCAATATGTCTGCTACAAATGTCTCAACATCTGCCAACAGGTTCCTAACCTCCTCCGGGGGGGCGTTAAAAGTGGAGGTGCTGCGGGAGGTGGGCATGTTAAGAGACTGCAGGCTCAGACCCTATGCTGAGAGGTGGGGGGGGGGCGACGGGCCGAAGAGCGGCTAGATTCGGGGTGCAGCGGTCCCAGTGAGGACAACGAGGCTACGAGTCTGGACGCAGCCGGACTGCGTCTCTCTCCAGGAGCTACTACTGAGCAGACAGCCAGGAGTGACCCCTGAGCACTGCCGGGTGTGGCCCAAAAACCAAAAAAAAAAAAAAAAAGTAATTTCATAGGGGCCAGAGAGAGAACTCATTTGTCTAAACACATGCACTGCATGCCTCAAGGCTAGATTTGATCCTAAACTCTGTAAGGTCCCCTGAGCGAATACCAGAGAATAATCCCCAAGCTGGAGCCAACTACAGCCTCCTAGCACACCTGGGTGTGACCCCCAAAATAAATAAATAAGTAAATACCAACCACACCAAAACAAAGCAAAGTAATTTTGCAGTGAAAGCTTGAAACACACCACCACTATCAGGTACTACCTACCTAGAAGTAATGATAACACAGTATCATTTCCGTATTCCAGAGATGCCTAGCTGACACCTAGACAGACAGACAGACAGACAGACAGACACACACACACACACACACACACACACACACACACACATGAAATGATGAAACTTTTTTTTTTTTTTGTGGTTTTTGGGTCACACCCGGCAGCGCTCAGGGGCTATTCCTAGCTCCATGCTCAGAAATTGCTACTGGCAGGCACGGGGGACCATATGGGACGCCGGGATTCGAACCGATGACCTTCTGCATGAAAGGCAAACGCCTTACCTCCATGCTATCTCTCCGGCCCCTAATGAATTCTTTTTTTTTTGTTTTGTTTTTTTTTTTGTTTTTTTGGGCCACACCCGGCGGTGCTCAGGGGTTTCTCCTGACTGTCTGCTCAGAAATAGCTCCTGGCAGGCACGGGGGACCATATGGGACACCGGGATTCGAACCAACCACCTTTGGTCCTAGATCGGCTGCTTGCAAGGCAAACGCCGCTGTGCTATCTCTCCAGGCCCGATGAAACATTTTCATGCAAGAAGGCCAAGATATGGAGCCGGAGAGATAGCATGGAGGTAAAGCATTTGCCTTCCATGCAGAAGGACATTGGTTTGAATCCTGGCATCCCATATGGTCCCCCATGCCTGCCAGGAGCGATTTCTGAGGGCCAAGAGTAATGCCTGAGCGCTGCCAGTGTGACCCAAAAACCAAAAAAAAAAAAAAAAAAAAAGGCCAAGATACCTTTTTTTTACCTTTGGTTTTGAGTCACATCTGGCAGTATTCAGGAGTTACTCCTGGCTCTGCTCTCAGAAATTACTCCTCGCAAAAAAAAAAAGAAAAAGAAAAAGAAAAGAAAAGAAAAAAAGAAAGAAAGAAAGAAAGAAAGAAAAGAAATTACTCCTCACAGCTTGTGGGATCATATGAGAAGCCAAGGATCAAACCCAAGTCCACTGCATGCAAGGTTAATGTCCAACCCACTGTGATATGACTCTAGCCCCTGTGATAATCTATTTTTATAACTCATTTTTGGCACAAATTAAGTATATTTGTCTAATTTCTTGAAACAGACCAAAATAAATGGTAAATAACTGCAGATACTACCAATTACTTTAATTGTACCTTTGGCTGAATGCCCAGTTGCTGAAATAGACATAGCTCTGTGATAGCAGGGAATGGCCTATTTTATAACTCCAGGGCCAGGGCAATATTATATGCTGAATAAGCGAATGCTCTGTGCAAAAGACAAAAATCCCATCATGGTTCCTGGTTGGGCAACAAGCCAAATCTGTTCTTCTATGTCTGTGTTTTAAATTAAATTCATGTTTGTTCTGACTTGGATGACAGAAAATGCCTCTGTAGCACCCAAAAGTCATCACATTCCTTGATAATCATGGTCCCTGGTGATTCCAATTGTGGATGTATACCTAAAACAAACCTTTGCACACTATAAGAGAGCCTGAGAATTGTTCCTATATCCTGCCAATTACAAATTGATCATTCATCACTGAGAACAGCCATAGTACAGCAGGTAGGGCGAGGGAGAGAGTTTGACTTGCATGTAGTCAGCCCAGGTTTCATTCCCGATATCCCACATGGTCCGCTAAGCATTGCAGGAGGGATTCCTGAGAGCAGAGTGAGCCCTGAACACTGCCAGCTGTGGCCCCAAATTAAAACAAAACAAAACCAAAAAAATTTTAAAGTTAGTAGATTAGGGCTGGAGAGATAGTACAGTGGTAGGGCGTTTGCCTTGCACATGGCTGACCCAGGATGGACGGTAGTTTGATTCCCAGCATCCCATATGGTCCCCTAAGCCTGCCAGGGGAGATTTCTGAGTGCAGAGCCAGGAGTAACTCCTCAGCGTCGCTGGGTGTGACCCAAAATCAAAAAAAAAAAAAAAAAGTAGATTAGACTCCACCAGACCCCATTCTTTTTTTTTTTTTTTTTTTTTTCTTTCTGGGCAATGGGAGTTTTCTTCAAACCAACAAACATTTCTCAACCTCCAGCCAAGTAGATGATACTTTTAACTCAATTCTGGTACTACCACCACCTAAGTGAGCATAGAATGAATAACAAAAGGACTCAATCTCCCAGAAGTCTCAGAACAGCTCATGCACACAGTTTCAAGTGCTCCTGGACAGAAAACCCTTAGCGTCCATCAATTTGCTAGAGCAATTCACAAAATTCAAGAATCACATTTACTCACTAGACCACTAATTATTCAAGAAAAGCCAGAGGAGAAGGCAGAAGCAAGGAATGTAAAGGGGCACAAGGCTTCCATGTCCTGTCCAGGATCAACATTCTCCCCAAATGGCAACTGGACTCTGTCAGCCACTCTCACTCCGCAGAAGTCTGGTGGTGAAAATTGATGTCCTATAAATTTGGTAATGGAAAGAACCACCACAGCTGGTTCTTCAGGTAAGAATTTTCCCCAAAATTACTTCATTACTTGCCACAAATAAATATCTGGGGTGGTGGGGTGGAGTACAGTTAGAGAAGAGACCGCTTGGACAAAGATATTTGGAAATGATCCATCCAGACAAGAACTGAGTCCTGAAAGAAGGTAAAGTGATATGCATGATATCCCTTCAGTAACAATATTACAAACCAGTGAGTTTGTAATACTTTTTGTACAAACCAGTCTAAAAGAAAATAAAAAGGAGAAAGAGAAAGAGAGAGAAGAAAAATGGAAAATGTCTGCCAAGGGGTAGGCAGGGAGAGGGGGTGGGAGGGAAACTGGGGACACTGGTGGCTGGAAAAGTGCATGGGTTAAGGTGTTGTATGAGTGAAGCTCCAAGAACATCTTTGTAATTGTGTATCTCACAGTGACTCAACTGAAGAATTTATAAATAAAAATATTGAATAGGGCCCAGAGAGATAGCACAGCGGTGTTTGCCTTAAAAGCAGCCAATCCAGGACTAAAGGTGGTTGGTTCGAGTCCCGGTGTCCCATATGGTCCCCCATGCCTGCCAGGAGCTATTTCTGAGCAGACAGCCAGGAGTAACCCCTGAGCACTGCCAGGTGTGGCCCAAAAACCAAAAAAAAATAAAAATAAAATAAAATATTGAATAAATAAAAATATGCTTAATATATTATTATATAACATTATATATTATTGTATTATATTATATCATTTATATAACAAAAGCAATGTTAGAATTTTCAACAGTGGGCCACAGAAGAGTACAGTAGTAAATAAGGGGGATTGCCTTACATGTGTCTAATCTGGGTTCAATTCCAACATTCCATATGGTACCCTGAGTACCGTCAGGAGTGATTCCTGAGTGCAGAGCCAGGAGTAATCCCTGAGCACCTCTGGGTGAACCCCACACCAAGAAAAGAATTCTTTTTTTTTTTTTTGATTTTTGGGCCACACCCGGCGGTGCTCAGGGGTTACTCCTGGCACCATGCTCAGAAATCACTCCTGGCAGGCACGGGGGACCATATGGGACACCGGGATTCGAACCAACCACCTTTGGTCCTGGATCGGCTGCTTGCAAGGCAAACGCCGCTGTGCTATCTCTCCGGGCCCAAGAAAAGAATTCTTAACACAAAGCTATAAAATCAATTGTAATTTTTGTATGTATAATATAGTTACAAGAGTATATTTTATATATAATACAGTACTCGAGTAACTATATTATACTCTGCAACTATTAATGTAAAAGAAAATTCAATTTGAGGGCTGGAGTGATAGCACAGCAGTAGGCGTTTGCCTTGCACGTGGCTAACCCTGATCGACCCAGGTTTGAGACCCGGCATCCCTTATGGTCTTCCAAAGCTGCCAGAAGAGATTTCTGAGCAGAGCCAGGAGTAACCCTGAGTGCCACTGGGTGTAGCCCCCCCAAAAAACAACATTAATATTCAATTTGGGAGATCAGAGAGATAGAAGAGAGTTTAGGACTTTTGCCTTACAGAAGGCCAACTCCAATTTGATTCCCAGTCCAAATAAGATTCCCTGAGGCTGGAGTGATAGCAGGTAGGATGTTTGCCTTGCATGAGGTTGACTGGGTTCGATCCTGGCAACGCATATTATTCCCTATGCATTTCCAGGAGTGATTCCTGAGTATAGAGTCAACCCGGAGTATCACCAGATGTGGCACAAAAAGAAAAAACAAACAAAATACAAGGTTCCATGAACCCACCCAGTGTGGCCCAACAAACTCCTCAAAAAAAAAACTTTTAGTCTGAAACTCCATAAAACTCAGTGAACTGCATAAATTAATAATGATATATTCCCAGAATATAAATATTTTAAGTAACTTACTCCAGCATTTTAGGTTAGGCCTCATTCTGAATTAATGATTGATACCAATGAAGGAAAAAACATTCTTGAACTATATTTGATTTTATGTAGAGAGAAAAAAAATAATATTGTTATCATTCAAATAGTTACATAAAAATTACAGTTGAGCCCAAAGAAATAGTACAGGAGGTAAAGCACTGCCTTGCATGTGGTCACAAAGGCGGAATCTCTGGGGCCAAAATCTAGCACCATATCTTTGATAACCAGGGGTCCATATGAGCACAGAACTAAGAGTAGTCCCTGAGCACCTCAGAAAATGGCATTAAACTCCCCTGTCCCCTCAAATCATATTATTACTATTCTGCATAGTTTTCTTTTTGGTCTTATAGCAGTCCTCAAACTTTTTAAACAGGGCGTCAGTTCAATGTCCCTCAGACAGTTGGAGGGCCTGACTATAGTAAAAACAAAACTATGAACAAATTCCTATGCACACTGTATATATCTTATTTTGAAGTGAAGAAACAAAAAGGGAACAAATACAATATGTGGCCCCACAGGCCGTAGTTTGAGGACCACAATTTGAGGTAGTTTGAGGTACAACAATTAAGTGGGAGGGGTTCTAAGTTTTCAATTTTACAAAATAAAAAAAGTTCTCAATTAAAAACAATAAAATGGGTGTGTGTGTGGAGCAATAGCACAGTGTTAGGACATTTGCTTTGCACACAGTCAACCCAAGACAGACTCTGGTTTGATTCCTGGCATCCTATATGGTTTCCCAAGCCTGCCAGAAGCAATTTCTGAGTGCAGAGCCAGCAGTAACCCCTGAGCACCACCAGGTGTGACCCCAAACCCAAAAAAAATAAATAAAATAAAATAGCGGTAGGGCATTTGCCTTGAACACAGCCTATCTGGGATAAACCTGGGTTTGATCCCTGGCATCCCATATGATCCCGGAGCCTGCCAGGAGAGATTTCTGAGTGCAGAGCCAGGAGTAACCCCTGAGGACTGCTGGCTGTGGCCCCCCAAAAAACAAAAATAAATAAAAATAAGAATGGTTTCACTGTATTTCTTTAAAAAAATAATAATCTAAGTTTCAGAAAATAATGATGCACTCTTTGTGAATGGAGCCACCCCTTAGGAATATCACACTGAGGCTGTAGCTCCCACCCCGTACCATCCTATCTGAGAAATACTCCTTTATTACTCAAGTCCATATTCCAGAGATAAAAGTGTGAGGACTGTAGCAATGGTACAGCAGGTAGGACACTCCTTTTGTACAGGGCTGGTCTGGGTTCAATCCCTCTGCATTCATTCACCAGGAGTGATCCCAGAATGCTGAGCCAACGCAAATGCCTTTGAAGCACAGTGAGTGTGTCCCCCAAACAAAGAAACCTTTGGGGAGCTATAGCACAGCAGATAGGACATTTGCCTCGCATGCAGCCAACTTGGGTTCGATTTCCAGCATCTCATATATGGGATAGGAGAGTCAGGATATAAGAGCCAGCAGTGAGGGCATTTGCTTTGCACAATGCCAACCCCCAGGATCCCATATGGTCTACCAAACCTGCCATGAGTAATTTCTGAGTCAGAGCCAGGAGTAATCCCTGAGCATCATCACTGTATTCCCCAAACAAAACAAAACGAAAAGAACTGGAGAAAGAACTTGTGGAAGCAACTGTGGTAAAGAACCGTGAACGAAGGAGACAAGATTTGGGGAGGAAATCCGCTGTCATGAGAAAGACACACTGCAGAAAGAAAAGTTCTTCAGCAGGTCTCCAGGCCAGGACAGTTAAATAAGAGCAGTCACTTTGCAGTGGGGGAAAGGCACTCTAATTCTTTCAAAACTGGCCCCTGGAAACAGAATTCACGATAAGATTGTTCATAACCATTTAGCAGCTGCCCCCATGTACCAAAGACTTCACAGTCTCATTTAATCTTTGAATTATACACGCTGCTGTTCTATTTCACACTCAAGAAACTTAGCTGAGGCGACTGGGCAACATCAGAGCAGTAGAGCATTTGCCTTGCACGCAGCTGACCCAGGACGAACCTGGGTTTTATCCCAGGCGTCCCATTTGGTCCCCCAAGCCAGGAGCGATTTCTCAGTGCACAGCCAGGAGTGCGTCAACGGTGCCCCCCCCTCCCAAAAAAAAAAAAAAAGAAAAAAGAAAAAGAAACTTAGGTAACTTAGGTGAAGTTGTCTAAAATGGTCAATCTGAATTGAAGGTCCATCCAGAATACAGATGCCCCGACTCTGAGATCTTTTCTCTTTGGCTTTTTTTGTTTGGATTTAACATTTTTTTGAATTTAAAGTTTTTTACTGTTTGAATTAAAAAATTTAAAAATTTTTTGAATTAAAAATTTTTTTGAATTTAAAATATTTTACTGTTTGAATTTAAATGTTTTCCCTATTTGACGAAATCTATATAAAGTTATCTTGCCACTAAAATTTGATAGCATCAACAGATTGGGGGGGCGGTGAAATAATCATTCTTACACATCTTTGGATCTCAATAATCATACCCCACTGAGTAAGTTCCATAGCATAGAGACCCCAAAACAAAGGTTCCCAAGGGCGGGACAACTTTCTGAGCAACGCAGGCTGCAAGGCCAGAGTGAAATCCAGCCACCTGGACTTGGATTGCATTGCACTGAGCTGGTAAGAAAAGTTAAGGTTTTGCTGGGGGAGTATGGATTGCTGATTTGTTCTTTGAACTGGGGAACCTGTAGGTGCAAAGTCGAATCCTGTCTCTTGCGAAAGAAATAAAGAGCGAGGGGAAAGGAAAGGCCACGGGGGAAGAAGGGTGCATGGGAGGGGAGGTGGAGGGGAAAGTCCTCGCGTTGCCACTTCTGGTTGTCTGAGCGTGGGAGACCAACGCTGTGCGCCCCCAATATGATCGCCAGCCAGAACTGCGGGGAAATTCCGCACCAACTGGAGCGGGGGGCTCAGAGGAGGACGCCGGGGGTCCTTACCGAGCTCGGTGCCCTGCTGATGAGCCGACATGACCAGGTCAATAGTGCCAGGACCCTAAGCCAGGGCTCTTGGTCCCGCGTTTCCTCCTTCCTGGCCCGCCCCTGCATTCCCGCCAGACCCCGCCTCCAGGTCACCCAGCCACGCCCTCACGGCAGCTCAGGCCACGCCCCAAGTCTCCAGCCACGCCCCGAGCTCCCTGGCTCCAAACGCCCCTGCCCCGCCCACAGGCCGCCCAAGGCCCCGCCCCTCGCCTGCTCCGGGCTCCATCGGACCCTCCCACCTTCTCATTTACATCCAAACCTAGTAGCGGTGGCGCAAGCGGTAAAGCGTCTGCCTAGCGCGCGCTAGCCAAGAACGGACCGCGGTTCGATTCCCCCCGGCGTCCCCTATGGTCCCCCCAAGCCAGGAGCGATTTTTGAGCGCACAAGCCAGGAGGAACCCCTGAGCGTCACCGGGTGTGGCCCAAAAACCAAAAAAAGAAAATAAGGTCATGGGAAATGCCTGAAATATTCCTTAAAGCCTCTTAGAGATGGGTGAGGCCACCCATCAGTGTTAAAAGTCAAGCAGATTCTAGGCTTCATCGCAGCCTATTGGCATCAGAATCTCAAGGACCCTAAATGTGTACTTAATTTCAACAAGTTCCTTCCAATTTTTCTATCAGTGATTTTTAAAGAATCGGTGGGACTCAAGTCAGTCAAGTTGGCCAGTCTTATGCTAGATCCCCAGACTGAATCTTACAGGTTTAAATCTTATTTAACAGGTTATGTGTTGCATTAATCTATACTAATTTGGCACGATTTTTAATTTTTCAGTAAATGTTTAATTACTTGTCTTTATTTGACCACTGAAAACATTAAAAATTGTGCTTCTTTGCTTCAATTAACGTAGAAGTATATGGACCATATATGTGTGTATATGTATATATAAATGTATATATATACCATATATATCTCAGGCTGGGTAATCGTCTTGTATGTGGCCAACCTAGATTCTATCTTTGGTACCACATGTGGTTCCCTTGAACACACTAGGAGTGATCCCTAAGGGCAAAGCCAGAAGCTCTGAGTGCCACTGGGTGTGGCCCCTCTATTAAGACACAACCAAGCCTCAAGAACCTCCATGGCTGGAAAAACGTTAAGTTTGTGAACTATTTGCATTTATTTCAGCAAATGCCCAGAGTCTCTCTATAATAGATCTGTGTTCACAGTAGGCTGTAAATATTTCTAACATGAATACTGCCAGTGCTGCTTTCCTATGGTGTCTGTTGGTTTTTGTCTGTTTGTGGGGCACTCTGGGCGATGTTCAGGGGTTACATATGGCTTTACAACCAGGAATTACTCATGGTAGGGCCCAGAGAACCATATGGGGTGTCAGGAATTGAACCTGAATTGGCTGCTTGTAAGGTAAATGCCCTACCCGCTGTAGTATCTATCTCTTGGGTCCCCAGTGTCCACTGTTTATTTTATATCCAGTCCAATTTTATTTGACTGCTCTCTAATTCAGTGATTTATGCAAGCAGAAATTCGCAGGTCCCTTAGGTAAGCATTCGCTTAGACTGTGTGATCTACCAGGGTTAACCAAGCAAGATGGGAATAATGTAGAAGCAAGAGGAGCAGGAAGAGACAATATTAGAGCAGAAATGTTTCAGGACTAAAGGGAGACTTGGAGAACATCTAATCCTACTTCCTATTAAAATAATATTTATATTAAATCTTTTTATGAACCTAAATGTGCTCAGTTTAAAGAATCTTTCATTACCAGCTGAATCTTAAAATGTTCACTTGGCAAACTAGAAGCAAAATCATTTTATCTTAATACCCGTCCCCTTCTTTTAAAGCTAAGATGCTTCAAAGTTAGAGATCCAGATAGACTATATAAATACCAGGGGATCCACACTTGGCAATGTCCTGTGGCTACACCCATCTGTTTGGGAGTGTCAGAAATGACAGTGCTGGGGGAACATGCAGTGCCTGGAATTGAACCTATGCAAAGCACTCTAGTCCTTTGAGCTCTCTCCAGCCCAATGCTATATCAATTATGGGTTAAACTTTTCTCATCAGTTGATGATAGCAATCTATTATTAGGCCCTATCATCCTTAATTCTTTTTTAACTTATTTTATATTGCTTGTTACAAACTGGTAATCATTAAAATAGTAAGATAAATTTTTTCACAGTTGTACTGAGCTATTTGTTGCTAGCTGAGCATTCTGTTATTGTTTTCATTTAATGAGCTTAGTGGGCTTCTTTGCTACTTTCCTATGTAATTTGCTGGGCTCCTAACTGGTTCTTAATATTGTAGAATTTGGAGGGGTCTCATGGCAGTGTATGCAGTCACATACTCCAGGAGCTGTAGAATTGGGTGTCCCTTAAAATTAGTCAAGAAGCTGAAATGGAGCCATTTATATGCCTGAAACTGGAGTTTGGTGCCGTTCCAGAGGACTCAAATCTCCCATCCTTCCAAGAAGGTCCTAGAATTTTACTGATTTGGAGTCTCTTCTGAGCTTTGTTGTCCCATTTCCCCTTAAATTCTGTATGAAAAAATAATCTTATCTCATTTTTTTAACAGATAAAGAAAATAAGGCTTGGGGTGAGGGAGATAAATCAAAGGGATGGGGTGTAGGCCTTGCACAGACAATTCTATGAGTCAAATTCCAGCACTAGTCTGTACACACACACAACCCTCTCACATAACAGTAAGTGTGGTCCTGGTGATCTCCAAAACTACTGAACCCAATCATCACAACACCAGCAACCAAGGGAAGAGGAAAGAAAACTCAGACAATTTTACCCTCGACCCACGATTCCCCGACTCTAAAGCCAAACTCATTAGACAAACCGTCAATCTCTGAACTCTTATTTTCTCACACATAAGGAAAGATGGAGCCAGACAGTGTATAGGAGTTAAGTGTAACTGACTAGGGTTTGATCTCAGCAACACATATGACCCCCTAAGAACTGCCAAAAAAACCCTTAGTAAAGAGCCAACTGAGCACAACTGAGTGTAGGCCCCGACAAAAAGACAAAGTTTGGGAGAATGGTATTACCTACTTTACGTGACTATGGGAGATTTCACAATTTTAAACCCAAGCAGAAATTTTAAGAGTGCTTTATGTATAGTATTGTCATATTCATAGTTAGATCCATTTGTTTCCCATAGTCAAAGTTCTATTGATTCAACATATAATGTGATCAAACTGATTAGTTTTACTACTGTTCACTGCTATCATTTAAAGCAAACTTTGGTCGTGTCCAAAGGTATATTTGTTGACTATTTCATTTGTTTCAGGGGCAACTGTCCATTCCTACAGATAAGCAACTCTCCAGAATTCTCTTAAAGACCAATATGTACATGAATTATCTAATAACTCAGTATCTTAAAATATTAATCCTAGGGCTAAAGATTTGGGGTAAAGTATTTGCTTTGCACATGTCTGACCAAATACAATCTCAAGAATCACCTATGGTCTCTTAAAACTACCAGAATCCCTGAGCCACTGAGCCAGGAGTAAAACACTAAGTCTTACCAGGTTTGCCCCCCCCCCAAAAAAAAAGTGAATTATGAACCCTAGGGTTGAAAAGATTATTCAGGGATTAAGGCACTTGCTTTTCATGAGGCCAACCTTGTTTCAATCCCTAGTACCATGTATGAGTCCCTAAACACTGGAGTGATCACTGAAAACTATCTTGTATGACCTCCAAATCAATAAAATTTAAAAAAATTAAATATAGATCCCAGATATAAAAAACACAGGGCCCAGAGAGATAGCACAGCAGTAGGACATTTGCCTTGTATGCAGCCAACCCAGGACAGTGGTTCAAATTCTGGCATCCCACTTGGGCCCCTGAGCCTGCCAGAGGTGATTTCTGAGTGAAAAGCCAGAAGTAACCCGAGTGCTGCTGGGTGTGACCCACACACAGAAACCTTAATAGGGGTGTGGTGCTTGCCTTGTATGTGGCTGTTCCCAAATCAATCCCTGGAACTGTGGTCCCCTGACAACTGCCAGGTGTGAGTTCTGAGCACACAGTAATCCTTGAGTACTGCCAAGTGTGGCCCCCAAACCAAAATAAAATGGGGCCAGAGGAATAGAACCTCAGATAGTCCCCCTAGTCCAGCCAGGAGTGATCCTTAAATTGAGAACCAGGAATAAGCCCTGAACAGTTGTGGGTGTGGCCCTGAAACCAAAAACAAAAAGAAAAAACAAGATACCAGGAGGTACTTACTACTATATTAGTGGGTTGATTCTCTTTAGAGACAGAACTAGAAAGTACAGAACAGACCTGAGATTGAACAAAAAAGCAAGAAATGATAAATGCCTTTTCTTATTCCTTATCTGTGACACAAGTTCCAAGACAGGGGATGGTTTAAGTGTGACTATGGTCTTTCACAATATCTTTCTGTATTTATTCTGGAGTCACAACTGAAAAACCATAGAAAGTGAACCTGTAGATAATATTACAGGAAACAATCAAAAAGGTATCATTTAGAAAATCATAGTATACTTTCCTAGAAGTGAAAAAATTTGTCAATACCAAGTACACAATTATTAAATATTATAGGTTTAGTAAGGTGAGGATAGTAAAGCAACTACTTCCTTAGAAATATGGAAACTTAACAAAGCACAAGTTGTAGACATGTCTTTAAACTTTTTGCTGACATCAAATTTCATTCTAGGATTCTACCATTTGCAAAGTGTAAGAGGAAAACTAAGCCCTCAACTTCCTCTACCTCCATCCCAGACATCCATGTCCTAATTCTTATTACTTCATATAGTAATAAGATTTTGCACCTACAATTAAACTAACCACTTTGGGACTGGTGAGAAAATTCATGTGACAGACCACAGGACTAGTATAGTTTATGTGCAAGGCAGCCACCCTGCATCCCACAGTTACCATCATTTAAAGTGGAAGTACTCTTGTCACTGAATTAAGTTCATGGGTCCAGCTAGCTCAATAAATCCTGGAGTTCCTGGAGGGACACCTCCATATTCCTCAATGCTGGCACCCTAGAAGGAGCACACCAAATTAGATTCTTCTGTGGGAAAGTAGCACAGAAGTCGCCTAAGCTCAACTAAAGCAGAATGCTCAATTAGCAGCAAACAGTGAGACAATTTTCAGATTTTCTTTCCCTAAAATATTTTTTCGCAATTCCATTTCTATTTAGCTGTAACAAGAAACAAAGAGAGTATTTTTTGTGCCTGTCAAGAGGGCAGGGTTGGGGGCTGGATAGGGAAACAGGACAATGATGGAGGGAATGTCACACTGGTGGTGGGACTGGTGTTGGAACACTGAATGCCAAAAACTGAATTATGAACAGCTTTATAAACAATGGTGTTTAACTGAAGTAATTAAAAAAAGTCGAAGACCAAGAATTTGAGTTTATAAAGGATCTTATTAGGCCAATCTCTGACCAACACAAGCATTCTAGTTACGAGAGTAATTAACAAAATTTCATGGTCTGAATTTCAACTTAAAGTTATATTACAAACAACATGCCACCACGGTAAGCATGTATAGTCACCTTCATTCATGAAACTCTCAGGCCAGAGAGAGTATAGGGAATGAGACACTAACTTTACACATAACAAATCCCAGATCAATCCTCAGCACCACATAAATCCCCTGAGCATGAGAAACCCCTAAGGAGAGCAGACAGTGCAACCCAAATTCCCCAGACCTACCCCCCCAAAAAAATTCTTTTAAGTTCTTAAGTTTCATAAACATACTCAGTATTTCATGATTCAAATGTGGTACATGTAAAATTCAACTTTATTTAAGTCAGACTGATTAAAATCTGAGCAGTGGAATTTCAATTTCAATTACATTGAAAATATTGTTGCTGCAAAGCAGAGAACAAGGCAAGGAGCAGATTGACATAAAACATTAGCACTCCAAGAGACACCATGTGGGTCTTCAGGTACCTTCCTGTAACTACTCTTGGCTTCTAAGGTGGTCCTAGCCTAGAGAACTTTCTGTTTTCCACGAGCCACAAAACACTGCCATTTACTTGGCCATTTCTTTGAGGTTATTAAGGATCATTATAGAGATGAACTGAAGAAAAATCAACTTGGCAGAGTCACTACTCAATAATATGAAGTATTTCCAATTATGAGTTTAATATTCCCTTTACATGTTAAAAAATACAAATTCAAACTCAGTTGGCCTCATTGTGGGTCTACAATTATCTGTGTTGATAAGATCTTTCCTACTATCTGCATACACACAAAAGTATGCATGCATTAGTTTTCAATTTTAGTAAGATTTTGAAGGTGATGAGACTTTTCTTTCTGATCATTTAAAACTGTTTTAAATTTTCCTCTCCACTAGAACACATCATTTAAACAATTATTATGAAGGGTTTTTAAAACACAGGTCAACCATTTCTATCCAACTTTGCAGGAAGACAGCTGTAATCCTAGCAAAGGACAGCCACATCTTACAAATTCAGTCTTGATTCATAATAAAATTTAAAATTTAGGAAACAGTGGTTACAACTGATTCATTTCCCAAGGAACAAACATTACTTTAATGTTTTAGAGACATTTATTTGGACAATTAAAAACAATTAGGTGTTTGGAAGCAGTGTACAATGAAAGAGAAATCAAACCATTTACTTTATCATATCACATTTCCTCTTCTTTACAACTAAAGCAAAAATGGAAAAAAGAAAACTTTCTCCTTTAAGGGAAAAATTCAGAAAAATAGGCCAATATATTTTTCTTCTTCATAGTAACATAAACAGCTAGGAGAAATCTAATCTGTAAGGGAAATGGGATGTTGGCTCGCACATATTCGTTAAAAAGACAACAGGCCGCCGGAGTTCAAGAGCAAAACTTGCACCTGTCTTCATCCTGCGCTCTTGAGGTTTCACTTACAGTAATACCAAGTTAGTTCCAGCACTGGAGCCACTTCATATTCCTCATTATTTACTGCTCAGGGTTGCCTTCAACAGAGAGTAATACTGGAAGGCTGATGCTTTTCTCTGATGCTTGTTTTAGTCCATATGTTGTATGTTCTCTGTGGCACATGCCTGATGCTCAGGCCTTCACTTCAGGAGTTGAACTATAGATGGAATCTGAATTCTCTGAAGTGATTTCTTCTACTATTAGAAAGAAAAAGTCATGAAAAATATCTTAATAAAGGGAAAAAAGCAAACTAGCATTTCTAGGTAATGAAAATAATAAGTGAATCTTCTAAGCATGCTGGTGAGAGGAGCAAAGTAAAATGCCTTTGAGTCTACACTCTGCCACTGAAAAAAAAACAAGGATGAGCCAATGACTTCACCCACTCCCCTTCCCAAATCTTTCTAAACCAGAAAACACAATCTCTAAGGAGCTTCTCTTCCATCTTCCAAGTTTATTTTTTGGTGGTGGGGGAGTGTGGAGCACATACCGGGTGATGCTCAGGATTTACTCCTGCTTCTATGATCAGAGAATCACTCCTGGAGGAGATGGGGGACTATATGGAATGCTGGGAATGGAACTAGGGTTGGCTGTATATAAAGCAAGCACACTACTACTAGCTTTACTATTACTCCAAGCTTTGAGATAATTTTCAATGACTTTGGCTATCAAACGAAAACTAAAATTATATATTTGATTTTCTGTTCCCCCCCCCCAATCTTTATATGTATTCAACTTCAAACCATGTATCAGACCATACTATAATCTGTCAGTCCAGGTTTGGGAAAGAATACTTTGTACGGAGCCTGACAGTAGGTAGGGTGCTTGCCTTGCACACAGCTAACCCTGGTTCAACACCTGGCACTCCATATAGTCCCCTGAATTCCACCTAAGTGATCCCTGAGTGCCAAGGCCAGAGAAAGTCTTTAGCACCACAGAATATAACTCCCCATTCAACCAAAAACAGAATACGTGGTATTAAAAAAAAAGCTTAACTGATGTTAAGCTATAATTATAACTGTAATTTTGTTTGTTTTGGGGTCATACCCAGCGTTGCTCAGGGGTTACTCCTGGCTCTGCACTCAGAAATAGCTCCTGGCAGGTTCAAGGGACCATATGGGATGCTGGGAATCAAACTGGGGTCCGTCCTCAGTTGGCTGCATGCGAGGCAAACGCCCTATCGCTGTGCTATCACTCTGGTCCCAACTGTAATTTTATTTTAACAAAGGCCACCTAAATCTAAGCTCTGAGATAATAAGCAACATCATGCTGCAATTGTCACTTAGCTATAGAGCTCATCTCTCATCTATGTGAGGCCCTGAATCCAAGTCCCAGAATCAAAGGCAAAAAACCAAAAACAAACATCTCGTTCATACCACATCTCATCTCCATACCTACACTAAGCAGGGTTTATTTAAATAATATTATATAAACATAACTCTTAACTTAAACCTTCCACTATTCAAGCATATTTATTATTAATCTGTTACTCCTTTGCTAAGTCCACACACCACCTCAATTTTGAATCCCATAACCCCATAAAAGTTCATTCATTAACATTTACCTAGCTCCTCCTCCGCTGTCTCCGGAAAACTGATCTTTGGCTTGGCCAGCTCACCACTGTCTTCTTCTACGAAAACAAAGGTGAAGAGTAATTATTATAAGGAAAGTAGCCACTGCTCTTCAATTTACTTTTATGTTCACAATTTAAAGTTTTTAAATTGGCCTCTAGCAACTTTCGATCTAGGCCCATTCCCTAACGGAAAAAAAAAAAGGAACAGAATAATTTATATGACAAAGTTTAAGCAAGCAAAGAAACACAGAATTTATGAAGAGCTTCTCTACTTGAACCAGTATTTCTCAACCGCATGAGAATCACAGATCATATGATGTGTTGATCCCAAGTAATTCTATGGAGACTCAAGAGGGAAAAATTGTATAAAGGAGGGTGCATAACAAGATACTAGATATCCAAGAGGAATCTGGGTGGAAGTAGGGGGAGAGTGGGAAAAACATGGAAGGAAACGAAGTTTGATGACGGTCACAAGTAGAAAAGGTTGAGAAACCAGTTAAATCGTCATATAATTTAAAACCAACAAGCACAATATTGAATAAAATAGTCATCTAAGAATGACACAAAATCATGAAGCTTTACTCGACTGTTTTCAGTAAGAAATCTTACCAGGAAGTACACATTTCCATAGGCCATATGTCTTTCCGACCACAGTCTGCCAGAGTCTCAGTGTTCCATCTTCAGAACCACTGGCATAGAGCTCTCCATCAGGACTGAATCTCACACAGTGAATTGGACCAAAGTGCCCTTTGTAGGATTCTGCAATAGGGACATGTCATTCCATAATTTAATATTTATGAATTAATAGTCATGAGGCAAAACGTTGATCCTTGAAGACTGTATTAGTGATAAAGTGTCAAATTCATAAGGATAAATATTTAGAACTTTAATAAAAAAGAATCATCAGAAAGTGGCCTTATGCCTGCAATTTCTTCTAACATTACCTCTTTTCAAGGTGCAAAAAGACAAAATGAAAAACCTCGTAAAATTTAGAGGAAGCAGATCTATAGTCTTTCTCAGTTGAACCTTAACTTCCATAACCTGAACCCACAGTCAATCTACCATGACCTAATTCTTTTTTTTTTTAATTTAAGCACCATGATTACAAAACCTGATTATAGTTGGGTTACAGTCACAAACGGAATATCCCCCTTCACCAAAGTAACATTCCCCCCTCCCAATGCCCCCCCTTCCCATCCCCTGCCTTATTCGAAGCAAGCACTCTACTACAGTTATTTGTTTTTAAGTTCAGTAAACTGTTTTTTTTAAAGGATAAGTGTTAAAAAAACATACAATAGTAAAGGTGTGACAGTGGCAATCGCCGTTGTTTGCATAGGCCCAGAAAAATATGGGGAAAACGAAAAAAAAAAAAAATCCTTGTCCTGATTACAAGAAGGCCTCACCCCAGAAGTTTATTGGCATAAGACCGACTCTGGGCTCCAGGCATACCAGTCTATCCAACCCGAGTCATTCTCCGTGTTCCGGTGAAACTTTTTCAGACTTTAGCTGTTGTTAGTATCAGGTTCCTATATTTAAAGATTCTGGATTCTATGCATTTCTTTCATCGAAGTCAGGCTGATGTGGAACATCCTCTAGTTTCAGCACACCATTAGGTGTGGAGCGATGTGCCCTGCAAGCAGGTTGTTGCTGAGTCGTCTGGGTGTTGAGAGCACTCTTTGGAGTAAGTCAATGCCAGAGCTGTGGTAGATGACCTAATTCTTATGATGACTGTAGAGAACCACCAGATGGAGCTGTGTCACACTTTGCCACTCCCTTTCCTAGCAGGCACAGATCTCAATTGATTTGGTCTACACCCTCTTTTCATAAAATTACTCTGCTCCTCCAGACATCTATCTTCTTTAATGAAACCACTATTGCATCCAACTCTACTACCATGAGGTGGAAGATCCAGCTCCTTCACCAGGGTGGGTGTTGGGGGATGCAGTAGTAGTATCCATTTTGGAAAACATGACAGAAATAAAATTAAGTTAAATAAGGCCCTCCACACTGTATTTCTAGCCTTAGAGGATCAAAATTCTTTACTTTGTAAACTGGAAGCAGCAAGCTTTAGTTAGCTGAAAAAAACTGCTCTCAGATTTACGGACAGAGATGTCAGAGACTTGAAGTACTGAGATCTTACATTTGATAAAGTGATTATCATTTTAAGGGGAAAAAAAGAGAACTCACCTAATTCTTCTCCACTATTATAATCATACTTATACAGTTTAAAATCTTCACCACCTGCAACAAGAAATTCTTTCTCAGGATGAAGTGACGCAGAATTGATAGTTGCAGGAGCTTCAAAAGATTTAATTGGGTCCAAACTGAAGAAAAATGTATGTATTTGTAAGTTTTGAATAAAAATACAATTAGTTACCTTTACACTGTTTCTAAATTCTAAAAGACAAGGAATTATTTAGCTAAACATAAGCACATCTTTAAACAACAAATCCAAGACAAAGTGTATATAAAATTAGCAAAACAAGCCAAGAATATAATGACTTATCATAACTTATTCTCATGCACACAAGCTTTAATAAAGGGCAACACTGTCTTCCTCAAACGATTACGTTGAACAATTAAAACCATATAGCTAATACTTTTACATTTCTGCTATAGAGTTTAACTTTTATATTGTTTGATTTTTTTCCCCTGGCACAGTTTTTTTGTAAATAGAAAAAATGTTACATGAAGGATTATTTGAAAATTCGTCTCACTTGCTAAGAATTTATAAACTTCTGCAGTAAGATAAATCTTGCATTGCCAGGACTGATCTCTGAGCATAGAGTCAGGATTAAGTCCTGAGTACTGCGGGGTATGGTTTGGTGCTCCTCCCACCCAGATCTCCTCCCCTAAATAATGGGGCCAGGAGACAGCTCAAAGAGCAGTATGCATGTGTTGTATACAGGCAGCCCAAGTTTGATCTATAACAGTTTCCCTGAGCACAACCCAGAGAGATCCCAAAATCCTGAGTCAAGATAAGTCCCTAAGTGACAGGTATGGTTCCAAAACAGTAACAAAAAAAAAAAAAAAAAAAATTGACAGCAGCTTCACCGGGTATCACTGATCTTGAACCTGGCTCTTTTCCAGATCAACCCTAGAAATCCTACCTAAAAGGTCACCCTCCAATATAAAACATGACCACAATCTAGATCCTGAGCTTAGTCCTATTCATATTATAACATATCATGCCCTATGCAGGATCACATACAAATATCCAGCAGGTCAGCAACTTCCCTTAACAAGATGGGCTTTGAGAAAGCAGTCTCTGGCAAGGCTAAATGCCACAAAATCTGATTACCAGTTCCTAGCTTATGTGCTCCTTTAACTGTTAATTGCTCATTCACATTTCTGTCTTCCCAATACAATAATAATAAAAAAAAAAAACCACACCACAGTAAACAGTCATTAGAATATCAGTCTAGTAACACTTGGAAGAAAATCGTAAGTCATTTTAAAAATACTTATTTCACAACTTTATTTTCCAAATAATTAGGAATTAAGCTTTTTAAGGTAAATAAAAAGTAAATATTAAAAAAGGCATTAATGATAGTACAAGCATTTCCCTTCACAGAGGTCAACATTTGCTTAAAAGTACCTTTCCAGTACCACAGATCTTGTTTGTCAAAAAGGAAAATGAACTCTATTATATGTGAACATACCTTACTGCACTATGAAAAGCAATAGATCTTCCATACGTTATTACCAAGATCTCTCCTTCAGGAATATATTCCATACTGCTAACAGACATATTAAAACTTAGAGATTTCACTTCTGTCATTGTGGCATGATCCCAAAGGCTGCAAAAAAAAAAAAAAAAATGAGGGATACTTACTCAGTTTTAAAAAAAAAGTGAAAAATTATAACCATGCCTGCACATGAGTCAGTATAAACAATCATACACATTGCATTATTATGTAGTTTGTTTGAAGAGGCCAACTTTAACTCAATTTCCTCATGATGTCAACAAAACTATCCTACCATGACACAAATTAATTTCAATGTTGGTCTAAGGAGTTGATGTCACTTGTGTGACTGATTCTAAGTAAACCCAATTCTCCACCCCAACATAGAGAAAGAGAGGCGCTCAGAGACCCAGATGAAGGCACCATTTATGATGGGTCAGTACTTTCTAACATGCCGTGACTGCTGCGCTCTGTTCACAAATCCATTGACAGCAGCACAAAAATATGACTTATGCAGAAAGAAAGTCCTCATATTCAGAGACAATTCTTCCCATGAAATTCTTGTAAAGTAAATTTAAAACAAAAGCACTGAGGAAAAAGATTTCTGGAACTCTATAAACAATCAAAAATTACTCACCGAACAGTTTTATCATCAGCTGAAAGGATCTGTTTATCCTCACTGCACCAGAGAGCCTTTTTAATGCCAGAGGTATGACCACTGATTTCCCTAGGTTCTGAAGACAAAACAGTTTATTTAAAATGAGTAATATCAAAACATTTACATGTTTAAAAAAAAGAAAAAATAAGATTTAAATTAGACTGCAATTTTTCAAAATCAGCACATTTCAAACCATGCTTGCTTTGAAAATTCTTTCCTATATTGGAATATATCTGCATGACAAGGAAATAATAAACTATGATCTCTTAATGTTTCTCAACCTGAGCCCATATGACCCCTGTAAGTGGTCCCAGAATAGTCTAAGAGCACCAAAGCACAAGACTAGGAGGCCAACCAGAAGGGTTTGGGGACAGGGCAGAAGAGAACCACAGCAGAGAAAGGTTGGGAAACACCCATCTATAATGTAGCCGAGAACGAATACACGACTACCTCCAAGCAAAATTTTTGCCTTCAAAAGAAGAAATAAAATAACAAATGAGGCATAACTGAAAAAAAAAAAAAAAAAACCAGATCCAGTAACAAAGCATCCCATATGAAGTATCAAGAATTACCACTTTTGGGACCCTCATCCAAATACTTGACAGTAAGTAGCAACTGATCAGGGAGGTAGGGAATAACTCCCAAGAATATTCCTATATGGAAAATAATACATACAAAGGAGAGGGGATCCAGGCTCTGGAGACTACTCCTTCACAAGATTTTAAAGACAAAATTAAAAAAAAAAAAAAAAATGAAACCACCACCACAGTTCTCTCCCACCAATAGCAAATGCTAGAGACAATGCCATCAATACACAACTCAAACTTTATGCAAACGGATTTTTCTTTCTTTTTTGGGGTGGGTGGGTGGGATGAATTTCACCTTCTGAGGCCTTTCTGCCCTGTTACATAAAAACAGGTGGCTGGCACAAAGGTGTTGTCTGGATACATGGTGCCGAGCATCTGTGGACCCCATCTCCCCTCCTGAGATGTGTGCTTTCATGCCTTCATACTTTGATGACAAGATAGCTAACTGGGGCTGTTTTTGGAGAAGCCCATGCTCTTTCTTGAGTTTGTTACTCTCTCTCTCTGATCCTTTACCCCCACATGCCTTCATCAATACTTGCTTATTCAGTTTATTACCAGTTTTTACTTCAAACAAACAAAAAACTGACAACAGTTACAATACCTCAGCACCAGATTATAATAAGATTAAAATAACTATGCATGCATCAACATACCAAATATGGTGAATGACAAAAATAGTCAAAAAATCAGTTAATTATTATTATTCCTATTGCTGGTCAGTGGGAAAGTCATTTTAAACAACCTATACTGAGAAAGCAGGTAAAGGAACATAAACTGCCACCAAAGCTCTGATCTGCCTTGCTGGGTCAGGTTAAATGAGGTCAGAATATGTTGCTGTTTGGTTAAAAAAAAAAAAAAGTTTTCAGAGGAGGAAAAAAAACCCTCTTATGTACCAATGAAGAATATTCTGGAAATATAGTGTTTCCTCACCTTAAAAATATTTGCACTGTCATGAGTGAACACCCAGCCCCCCCCCCAACAGAGCTGGGAGTACCTTCCAGGCACTGCTGGGTGTGGCCCCACAAAACAAAAATACTCTTTAAAAAAGAAGATACTGGAGAAGATATATTTAATTTCAATGTGGCTCTTTTTTTTTTTTTTTTTTGGCTCTGACTTTCTAAAACTCTTAAAGCGTACTACTGATTTATGGATAATCAGTACATGTATTTTGTGATCATGAATGTGGTAGATATTCAAAATGCATTGCAATGAAAAAAAAAAAGAGTTGAATATATGAACTAGGAATGAAAAGTTCTCTTACAACTTCTGTAAAGTGAGGGAACTCAAAGTAAATGACATTTCCCTTTCCTTCACCATCAAAAAAATTAACTGTGGGAGCCAGAGCAATCACACGATAGGCAGGGCATTGACTTTGTATGCAGCTGACCCAGATTTGATCCCTGACAACCCAGAGGGGCCTCAAAGCCTGCCGAGAGTGATCCTAGAGCACAGAGCCAGGAATAAGCCCTGAGCTATGCTGGGTGTGACCCCAAAACTAAAAAGCATTTTAGTTTTTAAATGTGTCTAATAGAAATCATTTTTTCTATTATATTTGCAAAGAAGAAGTTGTCAGTATTTACTAAAAACAGGTAAGTTCTAAGTTTCTTTTAATACTTTGCTGGAGGAAAAACGTTAATACTGTCAATGTTCCTTTTCCTTTTTTGTCCTAACAAATATTTTCTGTGCAGTGGGTAGGGTGTTTGCCTTGCACAGGGCCAACCTGGGTTCAATCCCTGGCAGCCCATATGATCCTCTGAGCCTGCCAGGAGTAATTTCTGAGCACAGAACCAGGAGTAAACCCTGAGCGCTGCCAGGTATGTCCCAAAACTAAAAAATAAATAAATATTTAATAAATTATTTCTCATGTGCTATACAATAGTTGAAGGCTAACTAGCAGAATGGCTCCATAGTGATACTGCCAATCTCTTTCAGACTGTCAGATAGATTGTTTGGATGAATTACAAATCAGAATGTTACCAGCACCTGGCCGGCCATTCAGTGTTTCTTGTTTATGAGTCTAGGGTTTATAAGATGGTGTATTTGAGGTACATAGGTAATGTTCTGTCACCAGTTAAAACCATAGGATTGGGGTTTGGTAGCTGTGGATTGGACTTCTGGCTCCACACTGTACATGTTCCACACTACCTTCCCCACCCCCATGAAAAGTGTTTGGTTGTGCATGTGTGTGATCCTCTAATTCCAAATGGGCCTATTTTTATTTCTTATGTTTGACATACTATTAACATAGCAGTACCGAATAAACACCATTATGACTGACCTTGTGTCTTTTATACAGAAAAAAAAACAAACAAAAAAAGCCAAACAAATAGATGCTATAATTTGAGATGAAAAACTGTTACAATGTTCCAAAAAATTTTCAACAGTTAATAGTTATGTAGTACAAAATCTGAATATGTGTACATACTAAGGATTCACTTTATTCAGCTTCTATAAATAATTTCATTTATTTATTTTTGGTTTTTGGATCACACCTGATGGCACTCAGGGGTAAATCCTTGCTCTGTGCTCAAAAATTGCTCCTGGTAGGCATAGGGGACCATATGGTATGCTGGAATTCGAACCACTGTCTGTCCTGAATTAGCTGCATGCAAGGCAAGAACCCTACCACTGTTCTATCTCCCCAGTCCCATTTATTAAAAGGTACTAACATTCTTAGATGCCTTTACAATTTAAATATGAGACCAAACAGAGTGCAGGGGATTAAGAGGCTTATATTGTTTGCCATCAACCCAGATTCAACCCCAAGCACCACAAAGAGTTCATGTGAGCCCTGAGCAGAGCCAGGAGAAGCCCTATGAGCAAGGGTGGGTATGACCCAACCCAAGGCTAGGATCTTCCCATTAAGAAAAATTTAGAGGAGCCGGAGAGAAGGTCATCGGTTTGAATCCCGGCGTCCCATATGGTCCCCTGTGCCTGCCAGGAGCAATTTCTGAGCCTGGAGCCAGGAATAACCCCTGAGTACTGCTGGGTGTGACCCAAAAACCACAACAAAACAAAAGAAAAAGAAAAATTTAGAAATTTAAATACAAATGTAATAGGAAAAGGTTTTTATTATCATTGATAAAATTAATCGAGGGAAAAAAACCTGAAAAAATGTGAACAAATATCAAAAGATCTTAACATTAATGAAGACCAGGTGGTTGATTATGTTTAATTTCTACCCATCTTTATTTTCCAGATTTTAAGCATTGAGCAGAAAATCAAAACCAGAAAAAGCTACATAAGTTAAAGAAAATAAAATCCAAACTCATATAAATGACACTTACCAGCTTCAGGTTTGTTCAAGTCATAGATACGTAACAGTTTATCCTGTCCCGCTGTTAGCAAGTAGTTACTGTCCTGAAAAGAGTAAAAATGCTATCACATTAGCCACTTCAAAAATACGGCTTTGAAGCTACTTCAGTACCAAGTGAAGACAGACATCACAAAGATATACTACTTTAGAAGTAAACCCAATTACTTCTAAGAAGTCTACCTTCTCATAATTGCCAAGGAAGGTCATTCAAACTTCCCAATGCAAATATATCCCAACCCTCTACCAGATTACCCCATTCCCTTTTGTGTCCCCCTCCCTCAAATCTCAAAGTTATTCTATCCTTTCTGCAAGTAGATAGAAAACATTATATTGAACTTCCAGATGTACAACTATTGTTAGAAGAGTGAAACAAGACTCCTAAGATACTTTTTAAAGGGTTTTAACCCTCAGGGGGAAAAAACTTCATTGTGGGCCCAAAGAGATAGCACAGCGGAGTTTGCCTTGCAAGCAGCCAATCCAGGACCAAAGGTGGTTGGTTCGAATCCCGGTGTCCCATATGGTCCCCCCCCCCCCCCCCCCCCGTGCCTGCCAGGAGCTATTTCTGAGCAGACAGCCAGAAGTAACCCCTGAGCACCGCCAGGTGTGGCCCAAAAAAAACAAAAACAAAAAACAAAAAAAAACAAAAAAAAACAAAAAAACAAAAAAACAACTTTTTGTAGGACCAGAACAATAGCACAGCGGTAGGGCATTTGCCTGCACGTGGCTGACCTGGGACAGACCTGGATTCAATCCCTGGCATCCGATATGTCCCCCAAGCCTTCCAGGAGCTATTTCTAAGTGCAGAGCCAAACATAATCACAAGCACCACCGGGTATGACCCAAACACCCCAAAAAACAAAACAAATCAAAAAAAAAAAAAAAAAACTCCTCCAAAAAAAAAAAAACAACAAATACTTCAATCGGATAATCAAATATGACAATATAAGTGGAATATTTCCCCATAACTGCAATAAACTTCTTAAAAGAAAGTCTAGGTTTTGATACCTGTGTGAAATCCACAGACTTGACAATGTGTTTATGAGCAAGAGTCATCAGCTCGTCTCCTGAAACAGCATCCCACACTTTCCTAAAAGTAAAAAGTAAAGTTAGGAGAGAATACAATACAATTTTTATGATCAGTTATCAAATAAATATGTGAAATGTTACAGAAATGCCACATAAGTACATTATAAATCTCCATCATCTCTAATTCTTCATTATCTCTAAATGTAGTCTAACACTAGATTTGATAAACTGAGTCTATGTGAAAAGAAATTTCTCTCTGACAAACTGACAAAGTTGATAATAGAAAGCTTGGTGAATTAATGCAGATACCTCCCACCCATCCTTCCTTGTTTTATAGTTGGTAGTCATAATACCCTTTAGCTAGACTGTAACAGGTATTTAAAACAAATTTAATTTAACTTCTCCAACATTTTCTCTATTCTCTTCTTTCAGGTAGGTAAAAAAACATGGAAGCTTTTAGTCTGTGCTTTGCAATTTCGGCTATCCAGGTTCCACTCAGCCTCAGGAGCCTTTCAAATGCTATCTTGTCAACAAATCCATCTACCTCGCTTCCATCAACTAGACCTTTCAGTTCCTTCACAGAACTTAGCTTCCTCTGATGACTGCCTAATTTTCTTTGCCTTCATTTTCTGTATCCTTACTCCCAATCATGGGGAAATCAGTGCTAAGAGTTCACACAATTTTGGATTCTACACAGCTGCGTGACAGGTGGTAATAGACTGGAAATTTCTTTCCTAATTATTCACATGATGTCAAGCCTCAAAGGAACTTGCTCATGCCCTCTGAATAACTAACTTCAAGTACATCCAATCTAACAATCTTCCTCAAACTCCTTAAAATCTTAGATTCTGACCCAGGGAGGAGGAAACAACTGGAGTGACCAGAGCAGGCCCATATAGAGAGGTCAGCACTTTGTTGCTCTTTTCTCCTACTTAAAAACCTACTGAAACTGAGCGAGAAAGAGTACAAGAGCTAAGGAGCTTGTTATACATGTGGCTAACCTGGGTTCATTCCCAGCACACTATATGATTCCCCCAGTACGCAGGAACTGATCTCTAAGCACAGTAGTAAGCCCTGAGCCTAGCCAGGTGTGGCCAAAACACAAGACAAACCTACTGAAGCTGAAGCTGGATATGCCCTATAAATCATATTCTTACCAGTTGTACTTGGCCTATTTTCATTATTCCCAGTTAAGTATCATAAAAATACCTGAGACCTAAAAAGTATCTGGAATCATCAAAAGGTTTTAGATTCTCCTATTAAGTAGCTAGGTAAAGGAGTCTAATCAGGCCAGTGAGGCATTGGTCACATTGGGTCACTCCTACCACAGCATTTCATCTCCCCAAAAAACTGTCAACTATTATATTCCCAGTTCATCTTTCAAATAGACTAACAACCAGTGCTACCTGTTTGACTCTCTTTGATATTCTGAAAAGTTCCAAAGCAGTGGCAGTGAAACTTCTTTAGATGTTGAGAAAAAATGATTTATCTTAGGACAGAAATTCCCCTATTCTAAGACATTGGCCAAAGTAAGTTCATTTTTGACTAAGAACCTTATGCAAAGATAACTCGATCTTTCTATTGGATCTTACAAAAAAGAAAATAGACAGTGTGCTTTACTACTGAGATACCTGAGCCCAACACCAGATCTATATAAATATACTCTAAAACACAGATAGCACCCATTTCTGTTTCTAGACATTTAGGCAGACTCTCCTGATTGATGATGAATCGGGCAAAAACGATGTAGGAAGTGAAGGGTGATAAGAGAATAAGAGGAAGTAATGGTAAATCAGTGGCATGAACTCAAAGAGAACTGTTTTTAGGAAAAGACACTGTCTGACTAAATTGTCCAGGTTTTTTTTTTATAACTATTTTTTACACACCCAGTGGTGCTCAGGGTTTACTACTGGTTCTGTCTGTGCTCAACATCATCCCATGTGCTTAGGGGACCATATACGTTGCCAGGGAAAGAAGCCAGGTCAGCAGCATGCAAAACAAGTGCCCTTCACACTGTATTTTTAGTTATATTGTAGACTCACCCACAAACCTGCTCTACTAAACAGAGCCACAAGAAACAGAAGCAACCTATTCTATATCATAACAAATATTTCTGATAAAAAAAATCATTTACTGGGGCTGGAGCAGGTAGGGCATTTGCAGCCTTGTAAGCAGCCAACCAGGGACCAACCCAGCATCCCATATGGTCCCCAGAGCCTGCCAGGAGTGATTTCTGAGCACAGGAGAGCCAGGGGTAACCCGAGAGCCACCAGATGCGGCACAAAAAAAAAAAAAAAAAAATATTTTCATATATGAAACATTAAAATACAGAAAAGAGAGAAAACAGGTTTCCTATAAAACCACATATAGCCATACTGCATTTATAGTAGTAGTAGAGCAAAAAAGTGGTGGCTATAACCATCAACCTGATATAGGGAGCCCTTAAGTAACAGGCAATTAGATTTTAGGCAATATTATAAAAACATATTAACACCCACCATCTCACTATCAACTGTCATACTCACTAATACTATCTCACTTTTATGTACATGAATAAGGGAAGCTAAAGTTTCCAACCTCATAGAGCTATTAAACACTGGAGTCAGAATTCAAGTACAACCCAGTTCCAGAGTTTATGCTTAGTATCATTTGAAAACAAATTCTAAATTATGAAATGCTAAGCACAAAAATAACAGTGAGCTCTTACCCAGAGGGCATGCCTTCAAGGTGGGTCCCCTTTTGGTGATGCGAGCTCTGTCAATGACCCAAAGACAACTTTTACGCTAGATGAAAGATAAAATCCTGACCACTCTTTTTCAAGATTCTCTTAAGCATTAACAGTAGCTTTGTCGCATGCTTTTTCTCTCTCCATTTCATAATAATTATCACTCAGCTGACTTCTACCTAAGGTCCTATCTTTTCCTAAAGGCACCATTACAGCCTGGTCAACTGGACGGAGTGGCTACACAGACTTTACAGACTGTATTCATTCCCGACAGCTCTGCACAGGTTTCCTACAGACTGAAGCAAGACCATCAAGCAGGACACAAAGTAATTAGCAGACAGGGCTAGGTAACACACAATTAAGGTTAACAAAATTGCAAAGTCAAAGCTAATTTCCTTTAATGCTAAAGTTTGTAGAGTATGAAATTTGGTTGTTTGTAACTTAATTATATTTAATTTCTCTATAGGGGCCTGAGCAATAGTGCTTGCCTTTCACATGGCTGACCCCAGTTCCATTCCCAGCAGCCCATATGGTCTCTGAGTGCTGCCAGGAGTAAATCTTGAATGCCGAATCAGGAGTCAGTTACCCCTGAGCATTTCTGGGTATGGCCCAAACAACATACTTGCTTTGTATATAGGAAGTGGGCTTCCATTCCCAGTACTTCTCAGTCCCCAATACTGAGTTGAAAAGTAGATGGCATCAGGAGTGGCACATTCCCCTGGACACCTTGCTACTAATTTTTCATCCTTAGAACCAGGCCCAACTATTGTTGATGCTTAATAAATTTGGAAAAAAGCAAAAAAGGCTAAAGACACGCCTTGTATTAGCCTCCCAAGTTTTAGCTCACTAAGTAGTCCCTACAACACAGCTACTGTCTCCCTGGTGACCCTAAGAACTGTTGGGGAGGGCCTGTTCAATTGGTAATGAATAGTAGTTGCTTACTGGTTCCCCTAGACAACTTTGTAGGCGACAAAAAAGCTAAACTGCTGAATATCTGACATCATTTTTTAAGAATTTTCAGTTCATCCATCTTTAATATTTGGCAAAAAAGATCACTAATATCCAAGACAGCCTCCAGACACAGGAGGACACAGCACTGGTGAGCACTATGAAAATGCCTGCAGGGGACAGTATGAGCACAAAGGGACTAACACCTTCAATTTACAGCACTAGTAAGTCTCCTCTCCAACATCACTTTTGCTGATTTCTCACCTCCCATAATTAATCATCAAAGCACCTCTGAAACAGTATAAGCAGGCATGCTAATATCTAAAGCAACTTACTGCTTGACAATTATGGTTTATTTTTTGGTTTTGTTTTGGGCCACACCCAATGATGGTGCTTGGGAACTACTCCATGTTCTGTGCTGGGAGTAAGGATCACTCACTGCTGTGCTGGGTTTTTGAAGGGACAAGGTGGTACTGGGATCAAGCCTGGTCCTACTAAACCATTTACTGTGCAGTGCTTCTCTCTCTCTGGCCCCAGTAATAAAGATGCAATAAACCAGTTTCTTACTTTTATCTTGATACATACAACCATGGGAGTTCAAAGCCTTGTACAGGTTATAATATAGTCATTGCCCAGAGCCAAAGTTTAAAACAAGATTCAACTCTTTAAACAGGTCTCAGACCACCTCAAATTCTGTCCCATCTAAATGTGTATGTCATCTCCCTGATAACTTAAATGCATGCATCCACCACAATCTGCCTTCACTGTTTGATAATTATCTTTAATATGCTTAAGGGAACAATACTATTCAAATTCTTTTTAGTATAAAACTATTTAAAAAAAGAGGGGCAGGAGTGATGGTGCAGTGGTAGGGCATTTGCCTTGCACGCAGCTGACCCAGGACGGATGGACCTCAGTTCAATCCCCCTACGTCCCATATGGTCCCCCAATCCAGGAGTGATTTCTGAGTGCATAGCCAGGAATAACCCCTGAGCATTCACTGAGTGTGGACCAAAAATCCAACATAAATAAATAAATTAATTAATTAAATAAAATAAAAGAGCCCAACAAATGTTAAAAATAACCAAGATAGTACAGCACGTAGGGTGCTTGCCCTGTACATAGCTGACTGGGTTCTATCCCCAGCACCCCAAGCCCAGCAAAGAGTGAGCCCTCAACAAAATATGAGGGGGAGGGGGGAAACAAGGCCACTTTAATTTTCCAGGTACTTCAGTTTAACCATGTCTATTTGTATAAAATCTTGACACTGCCTACATTAATTTCAACAGTACTGTGTACTAAGTCAGAAATATACTTAGAAACCAGGGACTCCAAGATCATATAATGCACAAAAATAAAAAAAAAAATCAATGAGGACAGGTGAATTTTGAAAATAAGCAGATCAGTCTCAGGACCACAGCAGCTCAGAGAGCTCAGCAGAAAGATGCTGATGATGGACGAGGAAGCAGTCCTGAGAAGTACTTCTGAAGTACCAACAACTGAAACTTTGCCTTTTAGCCATTGATTTTAAGGCTTCAAATCAAACCTGAACTTGGAGCAGCAGTTTAAAAAACAAAACTGCTATTGGGGCCAGTGTGCTCAATGGATTAAGGAGCCAGCCCTACATGGCAGGAGGCCCAGGCTTGCCTGATCTCAGCACATGATCCCTTTACTCATTGGCATTGCTAGCAACAGGCCCTAAGCATTGCAGAGTATTGCAAACAAACTAGAAAACTATTAAGTACTCTATCCCCAAACTAATAAAGTCAGAATTACTGGTATCTCTATTTTTAATATATTAAGAGCTCACTAGGTTATTCTAGCCTACACTCAAGGCCCAATCACTAAAACAGTAGTCACAAGGCAGAAAAGTGAATAAAATTTGTTTGTATGGAGACAGTTGTAGGAGAACTATAAAAGTTGAACAGACTGAAGAAGAAAAATAAAAAATCAAGTAGTTAGGGGGATGAACTAAAGCAATGGCTGAAAAATAAAAACCTTTGTCATCAGGAGATATTCTACTGGTGGAATCAAAAAAATAAAAGATCAACTGAATGTAAGAAAAACAACAAATCAGATTTTCTCTTCTTTGTTTTGGGCCACACCAGTGCATAGGAGTTACTCCTGTCTTTGCACTCTGAAAACACTTTTGGCAGTTCTTAGGGAATCATATGAGGCACGGCAAGCACCCTACCAGTTATACATTTCTCCAGCACCCACATTCCAAAAAATTTGAATACCTAAGAAGTTTGGGATCCAGAGTTTAAGCTTGTCTAGAGATGAGGTCTAGCTCTTGGGAAGATGCTCCAGAAGAAAGCACATGTGGATAATGGGAGCCATTAACACTCTACCTGAAGCATCCATTAATAAATCAGATGCATTAGGGGGCAGGGGTGGCCCAAGAAGTAAAGTCCTTACAAGCTCTAAGAATTTTGTGCACTCCAAATACAGCAGAGGAGAGCAGGTAGGAACTGTGCATGCCATCCAAAACATCACAGGTTTGCTATGGCAAGCAAGATGTCAGACCTTCAGGAGCCCCCGAGACTTAAGTTTGAAAGATCAGAATAAAACCCACTAAACACCCCCTCTCTTTGGCCTAAAGGCCACACTTACGCGGTGAAGTCTGCAGCTGCCGTAGCTGCTTTCGTGGCATCCTTGTTCAATGTGGCACCCCAAACTGCACCTTTGTGCCCCAGAAACGTTCCGATCCAGTCTCCTGTATCTCCCTGGCGTAGCATCGGTTTCCCATCTAGAGCAATCAAAATGACACAGTGATTTACAAGTTTACATCACAGACCTCTTAAGATGCAAAAAATAAATAAGTAAGTAAGTAAATAAATAAATAAGTAAATAAATAAATAAATAAGGTATCACTTGGAATGAACAACCTCCAAGTGTCTGGCCAGCTCCACTTTCAGAGATCATCCAGGAACATCTGTCTGTCTGTGCAGCCTTTTAAATAAGGCTGCCACGACTTAAAAAAAAATGAATCAAATTTGACCAGCGTGAAAACAATGAGGGCGAGTGAATTCACTGCTGTTTTGGGTACAAAACAAAACAAAACAAAACAAAACGTGTTAAGTAAGCTTCAGCCTCCACTTGCAGAGGAGGGGGGGAGGAAAGGGAGGACTTTATTTTAAATTAAGTGGGGATGAATTCTACCCAATGAGTTTTTTTTTGGGGGGGAGGGAGGAAAAAAATAAAGATGATGACTCAACCTGGGCCTATTTTATTTTTTCCTTTTTCCAACCCTAGGAAAAAAAAATCTTGCAGGGAGGGCCTGGGGGGAGGACGGCCGTGTCTGGGCAAGCATCAGATCCTAACCATCCCCCCCCAAAAAAAAAACTGCAGAGAAAGAAAAAATAATGGGGTGGGGTACCAAGCTGGTACTCTCCTATCCCCCCCATCGCAACCACCCGTCCCCCCAGCCCAGGCCCCGTCCCCATTTCACCTTTGCAGGCGCTGATTAAGAAATAGCCGTAGGGCGTGATGCCGCTGAAGGCCAGATCCACCACGGGCCGCGTGTGGCCGGAGCAGGTGAGCGGCGTCTGTCTCATGGCCATGGCGGCGACGGCAAAGGCAAAGAGCAGCTTAGGGTCGTCTCGTCTTTTTTGTTGTTGTTTTTTTTCCCCTCCCGCCTCGAGGCCGCCGCCCCGACACTTGGCAACACTTGGGGCCGGGGAAGCAGAAGCGAGAGGCCGAGCCGGAGCCGGGATGGGCGCCCCGAAGGTAGGAAAAGGGTGTGAGGGCTCAGGGTGGGTGGTGGGTCGGGGAACCGACGGCGAGGGAGAGGGAAGGAGGGAGGGAGGAGAGTAGGGGAAAGGGGGAGAACCGGAAAACCGGCTGCCACGACCCGCACCGTCCACACCGGTACCGGCCGGACGTGACGACACGCTGACGCGCGCCGCGCGGCGGAAGTGACGTCGAGCGTGGCGGGGAAGGCGGGTTCACGGGGGACGGGCGGGAGAGGGGAGGGAAAAAAAAAAAAACCCAAGGGGGACGCAGTGCGCAGGCGCGGGCTCCGCCCACTTAGGTCACATGACTCTCCCGGCGCTGTGCTTAAGGAGCGATGGTCTTACCCCTGGTGTTCTTTTCTATTATTTTGTTTTTGTTTTTGTTTGGTTTTTTGAGTCACACCCCATTGATGCTCAGGGGTTCCTCCCGGCTATGCGCTCAGGAATCGCCCCTGGCTTGGGGGGACTATATTGGATGCCGGGGGATTGAACTGCGGTCCCTCCTAGGCTAGCGCAGTGCAAGGCGCCACCGCTCCGGCCCCCTCCTCTACCCTTGGACCTTGCTTTCCCCTCTACTTATTGCCTAAGAAAAGTAACTTTATAATTTATCCCAGTTGGTAGGACTTTTTGAGGTTTCTGGGTCGCGCTGGAGCTCTGATTTCCAAACCATTCCAGTCCTAGGTTTGTTTGCGCCCAAGAACAAAAATAAAAGTAGAAGAATGCAAAATAAAAACAATTAAGATCATAGAAATAAAAGCTCTGGTACTGTGTCTTCCAACTGGCAGCACATTTTTCCGAGTATTCTTTTTCTCTTGGAGCTACTAGACCCTGATTGAGGGCTTGTACAAAAAAGCTTTGGTGACTAAGCAGGGAGTCTTTCTTTGGGCAAGTTGTTTATTCCCTTTCAATTCCAAATGCAAAAATGGTAGGGAAGTGTGTGGCTTAATTGTTTCTTTATCTTCAAGTCAGTAAATCAGTAAAGATTTAGTCAGTGAGAATGTGAATGTTTGCCCCTTTTTTTGTGATTCATTCTCATCAGTAAATTGATGGAGATTGTCCTTATGCTGCTTTCACCCAGAGCACAGCACTATTGCACCTCTCTATGTCAACTTCACCCTCATTGTTCATCAGAGTCCCCTTTTGCACACTTTTGAACTCTTCAGTGACAATACTTGTAATTGCCAGAGGAGAGACGACTTAGTTCACTGATTTAATATATTAGTGCATTATGGATGGAAATGAATGAAAAAAGAACTGAAGGGACCAGAGAGAAAGTAGAGTGGGTAATGCAGCTGACCCAGGTTCCATTCTCAGTATTCATTATGCACCGCTGGGAATGATTTCCAGAGTGCAATAACCCCTGAATATTTGGCTATGGCCAACAAACAAAATAAAGATAGAACTGAAGATGAAGGATGTGACACAAGCAGGGCATGGATTTATCCTCCACACTGTTTATCCCAGCCTTCAATTGAGAGGCCTAAAAAGAGAAAAAGAACTGAGGGTAAAACAATTAGGAAAATATTAACATTTGGAGCCAAAGTGATAGTCCTGTGGGTAGGGCATTTGGCTTGCACACAGCTCAGCCAAGTTCAATCTGGGACATTCCATATGGTCTCCTGAGCCTCTCAAGTGTAATTCCTGAGCACAGAACCAGGAACAACCCCTGAGTGCCAACTGTGGCCTCAAAACAAAACAAAAAATAATATTTGTTGATTGGCTGCCCATGTGTGTAGGTAAGTATATACTGAAAACTACTTTGTTTCTAGACTTTCTGCTTCCTGTTCATTTGAATTCTAAGAGGTCAAGAGTATTAACAGGTCATAATTAGTTGTATGTACTGCAAGGCCAGTTTGTGAAAACAAGTTGTAAAATTAACCACATTGAGGAAGAAAATTTTATATCAGTATAGTTATAAACCTCATAGGGTAAGTCCTCTCTTAGGGTGCAGGTGTCAAAGGCAAAGCTTTGTGTATTACACGCATTGAATTTTCCCTAGCTCTATGTATAGTTTGTTTGGTTGTGCTCTGACTTTACATCTGGCAGTACTACGGTAATCACAGAGGTGATGGGAATTGAACTGGAATTGGCCTCATGCAAACTAAATGCTTTACATCCTATTCTATCTTCTGATTCCCTATGTATAATTTTTAACTAGAACTTCATGTTCATAATTTTATGATAAAAAATTTTAGGTACTGGAGGTAGAAGAAATCTTTCTTAATATTATGTGCATATTCTGTTAACTGACAGGGAGACACTGAAAGTGTTGGATATTAGATCAGGTTTAAGACTAGAATGTTCAAAATCATGCTAATATGCCCCACTGCTGAATATTTAGATCTCACAGATGTACATGATACAAAAATAGTTAAAGGATTATAAGTAGAGACTGGGTGATTATCTATAAATGGATAATGGGTTATTTCAACAAAGTTCCTAAGGGAACTAACTGGTAGGTATATTCTTGATACGTAGAAACACTAAGACAAGTGTGGATTCTTTAAATCATAAATGTCATGGTGGTGGTGATCAGTGATAACAAACAATGTTTAGTGAAGGAGCAAATGGCAAACCAATTATTTGTAAAAATCCTAAGATTTTACATATTGACCCTCTTAATGGAATAGCCACTACTTACCAAATTGTAGGAGCATGATGGGTCTAAGAGTATTAAAATAATTAGATTAACATATGTAGTTTTATTTGCAAGATTAAGCTGAATCATCATCAGTACCAATTGGGGTGTGTAAATACTGAATTAAAGTGAATTAGGCTAATCAAGGAATACTCAAAAGAATGAAACAATGTGGCAAAATATTTGACCCTGGGGCCGAAGAGATAGCATGGAGGTAGGGCGTTTGCCTTGCATACAGAAGGATGGTGGTTCGAATTCCATCATCCCATATGGTCCCCGAGTCTGCCAGGAGCGATTTCTAAGCATAGAGCTAGGAGTAACCCCTGAGCACTGCCAGGTGGGACCCAAAAAAGCCAAAAAATATATATATATTTGACCTTAAAACATTTTTTGGAAAGAATTAATTGTGCATTTATTAAAACAAACTCAAATATATTGCATTTGTCTGATTTTCTATTAAAATTCATAAAATGCCTTTCTCTATTTGTTTTTTGAATCAAATTTAATTCAGTCTCTGTTTCTCTTTCTTTAATTTTTTTATTTAAACAACTTTATTACATACATGATTGTGTTTGGGTTTCAGTCATGTAAAGAACACCACCCATCACCAGTGAACATTCCCATCACCAATGTCCCAAATCTCCCTCCTCCCCACCCAACTCCCGCCTCTACTCTAGACAGGCTTTCTATTTCCCTCTACATTCTCATTATTAGGATAGTTCGAAACTTAGTTATTTCTCTAACTAAACTCATCCCCGTTTGTGCTGAGCTTCATGAAGTGAGCTGTAACTTCCAGCTCTTTTCTCTTTCCTGTCTGAAAGTTATTATTGCAAAAATGTCTTTCATTTTTCTTAAAACCCATAGATGAGTGAGACCATTCTGCATCTTTCTCTCTCTCTCTGATTTATTTCACTCAGCATAATAGATTTCATATACATCCATGTATAGGAAAATTTCATGACTTCATCTCTCCTGACAGCTGCATAATATTCCATTGTGTATATGTACCACAGTTTCTTTAGCCATTCATCTGTTGAAGGGTATCTTGGCTGTTTCCAGAGTCTTGCTATGGTAAATAGTGCTGCAATGAATATAGGTGTAAAGAAGGGATTTATGTATTATATTTTTGTGTTCCTAGGGTATATTCCTAGGAGTGGTATAGCTGGGTCGTATGGGAGCTCGATTTCCAGTTTTGGGAGGAATCTCCATATTACTTTCCATAAAGGTTGAACTAGATGGCATTCTCACCAGCAGTGGATAAGAGTTCCTTTCTCTCCAGATCCCCGCCAACACTGCTTGTTCTCATTCTTTGTGATGTGTGCCAATGTCTGTGGTGTGAGGTGGTACCTCATAGTTGTTTTGATTTGCATCTCCCTGATGATTAGTGATGTGGAGCATTTTTTCATGTGTCTTTTGGTCATTTGTATTTCTTCTTTGTCAAAGTGTCTGTTCATTTCTTCTCCCCATTTTTTGATGGGATTAGATGTTTTTTTCATGTAAATTTCTGTCAGTGCCATGTATATTTTGGAGATTAGCCCCTTGTCTGATGGGTTTTTCTCCACTGAGGACAATATTTGTTTCTGGCTTGTGGCGATGGCCTTAACTATATTGAGAAAGGTTCCTTCCATTCCCATCTAGCTGAGAGTTTTGATCAAGAATGGGTGTTGGACCTTATTAAATGTTTTCTCTGCGTCTATTGATATGATCATGTGATTTCTATTTTTCTTGTTGTTGATAATGTGTATTATGTTGATAGATTTACGGATGTTAAACCAGCCTTGCATTCCTGGGGTGAAATCTACTTGATCGTAGTGGATGATCTTCTTAATGAGGCATTGACTTCTATTTCCTGGGATTTTGTCGAGGATCTTTGCATCTGTATTCATCAGCGGTATTGGTCTGTAATTTTCTTTTTCGGTAGCATCTTTGTCTTGTTTAGGTATCAAGGTGATGTTGGCTTCATAAAAGCTATTTGGAAGTGTTCCTGCTTTTTCTATTTCATGAAAGAGTCTTGCCAGGATTGGTAGAAGTTCCTCTTGAAAGGTTTGAAAGAATTCATTAGTAAATCCATCTGGGCCTGGACTTTTGTTTTTGGGCAGACATTTGATTACTGTCTTAATTTCCTCAATAGTGATGGGTGTGTTTAGATAGTTACATCCTCTTCATTCAACCGTGGAAGATTATAGGAGTCCAAAAATTTATCCATTTCTTCCAGGTTTTCATTTTTAGTGGCATAGAGTTTCTCAAAGTAGTTTCTGATTACCTTTTGGATCTCTACCATTTCAGTAGTGATCTCTCCTTTTTCATTCCTAATACGAGTTATCAAGTTTCTCTCTCTTTCTTTGCTAGTTTTGCCAGTGGTCTATCAATCTTGTTTATTTTTTCAAAGAACCAACTTCTGCTTTTGTTGATCTTTTGTATTGTTTTTCGGGTTTCCACTGCATTGATTTCTGCTTTCAACTTTGTTATTTCCTTCTGTCTCCCTATTTTTGGGTCCTTTTATTGAGTACTTTCTAATTCTAATGAGCTGCATCATTAAGCTATTCAGGTATGCCCCTTTGTCTTTCCTGATGTGTGCTTGCAAAGCTATAAATTTTCCGCTCAGTACAGCTTTTGCTGTGTCCCATAGGTTCTGATAGTTGTGTCTCCTTGTCATTTGTTTCTAGGAAGGTTTTGATTTCCTCTTTGGTTTCATCTCGGACCCACTGGTTATTCAGTATTAGGCTGTTTAACTTCCAGGTATTAAAGTTTTTCTTCTGTGTCCCTTTGTAGTTCACATATAATTTCAGGGCCTTGTGGTCAGTGAAGGTAGCCTGCAAAATGTCTATCCTCTTGATATTATGGAGGTATGCTAGCATGTAGTCTATCCTGGAGAATGTCCCATGTACATTAGAGAAGAATGTGTATCCAGGCTTCTGGGGGTGGAGTGTCCTGTATATATCTACTAGGCCTCTTTCTTCCATTTCTCTTTTCAGGTCTAGTATATTCTTGTTGGGTTTCAGTCTGGTTGACCTGTCAAGTGTTGATAATGCCGTGTTGAGGTCTCCCACAATTATTGTGTTGTTATTGATATTATTTTTTAGATTTGTCAACAATTTTATTAAATATTTTGCTGGCCCCTCATTCGGTGCATATATGTTTAGGAGAGTGATTTCTTCCCGCTGTACAGCACAGAAGCTCAGCTCCAGGGAAGGCTCCAGGGAAGGCAAGCCGTCTGCAGATGAGCTACACACAGTACGAAATCAGGCCGAAAATGGAGGTGCTGGCATTTGAGTTCCAGCAGAGTTCCAGTCTCTGTTTTTCTAGTGAATGTGGCTATTATTAGAAAGATCTTGATTTTGATATCTGGCCACTTGATGTTGTGGGGCCTGCTGCCTCGCTATCGAATATTTGCTTCTTTGATTTCTTTTGTTTTTGCCTTTTGAGTCTGTAGATCAAGAAGTCTTTCTGAGATGTTGCAAATCAGCCCTTGATGGGGTTGACTGATGGAGGGATGGAGGATGAGGTTTTTCCCCTCCAGCTCAGAGCACGCATCTGCCACCCTGTTCAGCCGGTGGTTCTGAAGTGAAGTGGTGGGTAAACAGCTAGCAGACAGTCAGGCTTGTGAAAATATTGGCTTTATTCGGTGAACAAGACTGAAGCCCAAAAGCTCAGCATCAGTTCCAGCCAAAAAGCCCTTAAAAAATTTTTAATCACTGCAATTTACACTACTGTCAATGATAAATTTTCATGTGCATGTTATTCCACACACATACCCCAGCTAAGAGACATTTCTGCTTCCATCCCTCTCCTGGCTGACTTCACTCAGTATGATACCCTCCAATTGTATCATATAAAAGAAAATTGAATTTCATTCTTACTTTATAGACAAGTAATATTTCATTGTGTATTTCTATCAAAGTTCCTTTATGCATATGCAATCCTGTTCTTGGACTCTTGGGTTGTTTCCAGGTTTTGGCTATTGTGAGAATGCTACAATGAACATTGTACAGTAAATGTGTTTTCTTCTCTTTTTTAGGTTTTGGGTCACACTCATACATGCTCAGGGCTTACTCCTGGCTCAGACTCTGCACTTTGAGATCACTCCTGGCAGTCTTCAGGGGATCATATGGAATATCAAGGATCAAACCCTGCTCGACCATGTGCAATGCAAACACCTTTTCCACTGTGCTTTCTTTCCAGATCTGTAATTATGTTTTCTGAATAGAGTTTTTGGGACCTTTGAGTATATGCCAAGAAGTGGAATTTCTTTTTCCCCTCATCTCTGGGCATTAGAATAATGTCTTTTATTTTTCTTAACACCCAGAGATCAGTGAGATTATTCTGTGTCTCTCTCTCCCTCTGGCTTATTTCACTCAGAATAACAGTTTCCATGTACATCCATGTATAGAAAAATTTCATTACTTTATCTCTCCTGGCTGCTACATAATAGTCCATTGTGTATATGTACAACAGTATCTTTAGCCATTCATCTGTTGAAAGGTATCCTGGTTGTTTCCAGAGTCTGGCTATTGTAAATAGTACTGCAATGAATATAGGTTTGAGGAAGGGATTTTTTATTGTGTTTTTGAGTTTATAGGGTATATCCCTAGAAGTGGTATAGATGGATCATATGGGAGCTCAATTTCCAGGGTTTTTTTTGAGAAATCTCCATATTGTTTTCCATAAAAGCTGGACTAGACTACATTCCCATCCACAATGAATAAGAGTTCCTTTCTCCCCACATCCCTGCCGCACTGATTCTTCTTTTTCTTTGTGATGTGTGCCAGTCTCTGTGGTGTGAGATGGTACCTCATTGTTGTTTTGATTTGCATCCCCCTGATGATTAATGATGTGGAGCATTTTTTCATGTGTCTTTTGACCATTTGTATTTCTTCCTTGAGGAAGTGTCTGTTCATTTCTTCTCCTCATTTTTTATGGAGTTAAGAAGTAGAATTTTTAAGTTAGAGGAAGGTCCAAATTTATAGGTTTTTGAGGAGTTTTCAGTTTAAGGGATTGACCATTTAATTATTGTAAGCTTTCACCTATATACGACTGTTCTGGACATCCACAAAAGTATTTTCCTTAGACCACTAGATGGCAATCTTTCCACATGTATTTTATTTAGAATTTGCTGAATTCCCTTTGTAGGGGTTTTATGTGGATTTGTAGGGATTGTTACATGTATATCTTCATTTTTCAACAAATAAATAAAATAACACATTGCTTATGCTTATAAAATATTTTAGTGAACACTCAGGAAATTTTTAATTTCAAAAATGTTAATAAACTCATAAACTTCAAAAACTCACAACTATTGTTTTTATTCTAATTGGCCCTACTTCACCATTTAAAAGGTGGCAGGAATTTCCTTCACCCTTGAATTTCCTTTTGTTTTTATTCTGTTGAGGGAGAGGTGAGTGATTTGGACCATACCTGGCTACTCAGGGTTAACTCTCTCTGTGCTCTAGAGTGACCTCTGGCCAGGTGAAAATACACAGTATCAGGAATTGAACAAGGTTCAGCTAGGAGCAAGATACGTAACTTTAGTTACCTGCACCAGGAATCAACCCCATCTCCTACCCCTGAGGGAGGCGCTAAAACTGCTCTGGCACCAACTTGCGTCAGAATGAAAGACATTCTTGAGAAGTATAGAAATAATTACATATATAAATATGTTGCTTTATTCTTGATTGAGACCGTTAGGTTTACATATGTTACACACAGAATTTAACTTTTAGAGGGGAGTGGGTCACATACTTCGGTACTCAGGGTCACACCTTGGCCATGCTTGGGGATTTATATATGACATTAAAATCATTGTTGTGTCTTCAGCAAGGCAAGAGCATTACCCTCTGTACTATCTCTCTAGCCCCATGGCATTACTTACAATAAGATTGCTACTATCTATCCCTCTGTATATATTAACTCCATCTTTTTTTTTTTTTTTTTTTTTTTTTTTGGTTTTTGAGTCACACCTGGTAGCACTCAGGGGTCACTCCTGGCTCCACGCTCAGAAATCGCTCCTGGCAGGCTTGGGGGACCATATGGGATGCTGGGATTCGAACCACAGACCTTCTGTATGAAAGGCAAATGCCTTACCTCCATGCTATCTCTCCGGCCCCAAATTAGCTCCATCTTAACGTAAGTTAAGGGCATACCTAGATATACCTGGGATGGATGTGCTGAATGTAGATATGTGTGTATTGGTAGAATTCTAAATCCCTGAAATATTGAGGATATTAATCAATGTTCCTAAAATGTTTAGAAAATAACAAGTGATATTACAGTGGGTTAAGAGCATTCCTTGCATCTGGCTGACGGGTTCAATACCCAGTGTCCCATATGGTCCCCCCTGAGCCTACCAGTAGTGATTTCCTGAGCACAGAGCTAGGAGTAAGCCCTGAGTATCACTGAATTGGGCAAAAAAAAAAAAAAAAAAGTAAAAATACATAGAAATGAAAATAGTAAGTCCTGAGGTAAGATTAAGAAAGGTGTTTTCTCTATCTCTTTTAACTTAAACACCATACTTTATAAAATTATTCACAGTGCAGTTATTTCAGGCATTCAATGTTCAAGCACCAGTCCCACCACCAGTTGTCCCCACTTTCTCACCCCTATTCCCCAAACCCTGGCCACTTAGCAGACATGAAGTATTTAATTAATTTTGCTTGTTACAACACAATAGCATGTGAATTATTCATAAGTAGATCAATAAAAGTCAATTTGTTATCATTGTTATATCTCACAACAATGTTACTAAAGTCACTTTTAATATACTGAGTTGATTGGTGCTGGTTGAGTTATTATTTTCACTCGCACAACTTTCCCATCAAATTTCCTGTGGGTAAGGTGCTATTTGTACTGTGAAATATGGAGGAGGTATCTCTCTCCAGGAACTGTGGAGCTGGGCTGTTTATAATTTGCAGGAGGTCAGGTGTGGTGGCTGCAAGGCCTCTCTGGAATGGAAAGGAATTTGCCTACCTCCCATTCCAAAAAGGCCTTTTAAGTTTCTCTATATCCATAGATGAGTGCAAGTCCTATGCTTCTACACGTCCTTATCCCCTGTTTTATTTTACTCAACCTATTATCCTCCCGTTGCATCCAAGTTTCAGTGCCATCACTCAACATTGGTAGTGGCAGAATCTCCTCTTCTTCCATTGCTGTTGACATCCACCAAGAAAAGGAGTTCATTAGTGCTTTACTGTTATAATGAGTTAGAACTCATACAAGTACTGGGGAAAAAAATCCTCAAATCTCTCTAGTTGTTTCCTCTATTCTTGTCAAAATACATGATAAAAATGATTCCTCATTTTAATTAGATGATGACTTATTGACCTTGGATTACATTTTTAATTTACAATAAGCAGTACTCAAGGAGTGAGTCAAATGTGGTCGACTCAGATGTTTTTCTGCCAGATCAAGTGAGTAGTTTCCTTTTGAACACGTGAGGTACATATCTAATGTCTAAATTTGAGCTGATCATGATGAAGGGAACTCACTAAAGACATAAAGACTATAGAAGCACATTGTAATTATTTAGAATTTTCTCCAAAATATACAATCTTTATAAAAAAAAGTTTTGAAAGGCAGAAAGCTCAAAAAATTGAAATAACTCACAGTTTTCACATAGGAATTATCCTATTTGTGACTAAAAAATTATTATAAAAGTTTATCTTACATTTACAGAAATCTAACATCTCTACATTCTCATCAGTTTTCTTTGTGAAGTTTTATTATTCTGAGTTCTATTATATTGTGAATGGTGTTAAGAACAATATCAATAAATTTTTTGTTTGTGTTGTAAACTACAGACAGATATCGTTTATTTAAAAAACTTTTATTTGTTAAAAATTATTATCATTTACTTTCTTTGCATAGTGCTTGAAGTTAAAAGGATAAACATTTTTCCTTTTAACTGATGTGAACATTTTTAGGACTGCAAATGAACTTGGAGGTTTGAGTTGTCTATTTTTCAGGGACTCTCATGCTACGTTAACAGAAACTCTGAACACTGTTCTTGCTGGTCCACAGTTTTAATGGAGCCTCTGCAAGTTCATTATCTTCTTTGTATGCTTAATCCTCTTAGAGTACTGCCCTCATCACTTCTGAATGCTAGGCCTTTCTAGGAGGGTGAATGTTTCTCTTTATCTGCTGCCTATAGAAATGGAGGAGAAAAAGAATTCATCTCAGAGAGTCAGTGGGAGTAAATTTTACATCAACCGAAAATCTGAGTTCATTTTTAGAGAATTAAAAATCTTCGATCCTTCATTCAGTGCTTTCCAGAACTTAATTTTCATTTAAAACACTGGCTGTCAGTGTTTAAAATGATTATTGTTTGCTTTTCAATTGTTTTTGCTCATCTATTCCAACTTAAAAACAAATAGCACCATCTGTGTCTTTTAATTATTATTTGGTGTGAGTGTAATGTGAATTTCAAAATAAATTCAACTATAGATTTATTTTCAAAACATTTCCCACTGAAATAGAGACCCTCACTTAAAATCTAATGAAGCAGTCAGAGAAATAGGCAATTATCTCTCAGAAAATAATTTATTTAGTATTACTGTATTCAAGAAAGTGTTTTTAAAGATTTGAGCTAGAGTCTTTCACTTCCCCCTACTTCCCCACCCCACATATACACAAGTTTACCAGTTTTAAAGACAAAGTATTTTAGTTCAAGTAACATAGTTAATTAATAAGAAATTGAGTTTGTTTTATTTTATTTTATTTTGGTTTTTGGGTCACACCTGGCAGTGCTCAGAGATTATTCCTGGCTCTGGGCTCAGAAATCGCACCTGGAAGGTTAGGGGACCATATAGAACACCAGATATCGAACTTGGGTTGGCTTCATGCAAGGCAAACGCCCTACTGCTGTGCTATCACTTCTGTCCCGAGTTGATATTGTTTTGCTTTGTTTTGTTTGTTTGTTTGCTTGTTTGTTTTTTTGAGGGGGTCACACAAGGCAGCGCTCAAGGATTACTCCTGGCTCTACGCTCAGAAATCACTCCTGGCAGGCTCAGGGGACCATATGGGATGCCGGAATTTGAACCAAGGACCTTCTGCATGTAATGCCTTACCTCCATGTTATCTCTCCAGCCCCCCGAGTTGATATTTTTGTACTATCACACAGACCACGTAATTTCTTTAACACTGAAGTTCCAGAGTTCTGCTCAAATGAATTTAATTTTTTTCTAGTCCTAATATATACCATATGTCATATAGTTGTTTAGGACTCCAATAATATTTTTTGTTTTGTTTTGATTTGGTTTGGTTTTGGGGTCACACCTGGCAGCACTCAGGGGTTACTCCTGGCTCTATGCTCAGAAATCGCCCCAGGCAGGCTTGGGGGGGGGGAACCATATGGGATGCCGGGGTTCCAACCACTGTCCTGTATGCGAGGCAAACGCCTTACCTCCATGCTATCTCTCCGGCCTCAGGACTCCCATAATCTTTAATAATAACAAGAACCCCTTGTTTAGGAATGCTTATTAGCACTAAATGCTATAATTTATAAAGACCCTACCAGATTTCTGGGATCAATTCTAGTTATTGGGCAGCAATATTGGCAGAAAAAGAAGCTGTCCAGAATGTGGTAGAATAAATGGACTTTATGGAAACTAAGAATCCAAGGGAAAGAGTCTAGAAATAGCATAGCAGCTGTCAAAGTTCAATCCTCAGAACCACAATGACCAACTAAGCCTGAGGACATTACATCCTTGGGCCCTAGCACAAAACCATTGACCCAGGTGGCCTCTTTTGTTGCGATTGGACCTGGACATCACACCATTTAAGAGGCCCCTTCCTGCCCTACACCCAACAAGTATCAAAGGAAGAGGGTATTTAAGGATGTGGTTGGTCTGGAATAATAGTAAAGAGGGTAAGACCTTGTATATGGTCTGCCCAGGTTCTATCCTAAGCACACATATGGTCCCTTGCACATAGCCAGAAGTGAATCCTGAGCACAGAGTCATGAGTAACCCCTGAGTACCATAGGATGTGGCCCTAAGACCAAAAAAGAAAAAAAGATTGCAACCTCTCTCTTAAGTTGATCATGTTTTATTTTTGTAGAAGTGAGAATTAAAAATAAAGACATATAGGAAATAATATATATTAGTAGAATCAAAATAAAATTTAATTTATTCCATATGAGTCATATTTAAATAGCATATAGAATTGTCTTTTAAGAGTTTCTCAGTATAGTTGAGAAATAAACAATATGCACATTGGTATAGCAGCAACATGGGAGATTTTAATTATATTTGGGAATATAATTGAAAGACAATTATAAATTATGTAAGTAAAGTGGTTGGAGACAGGACTTCAGTTGCAATGATTAGAATGGTAAAGAATAGGATAGGATCAGAAGGATAGATGTGTGCCTGACTGAAATGCATGTATGTAAATAATAGCTGTACCCAACAGAGCTAATATTATCACCAAGATTAATACAATAGCAGAAGGAATGAGGATTTGCTGGCTTTTGGCATTTGCTCTGCACTACAGCAGAACACATAGTGGAACATCTTTGAAAATATGTTGTTCTGTTGTTTGTCTGCCTAAAGGATTTAAAAATAAGCTGTGGACATAGCCTGCAAGGCTGAAGCACATTCTTTGTATGTGAGAGTCTGGATTCAATAACAGCACGGTACCCTGAGCCCTACCTGGAATGGTCTGAGCACTGAGTCAGGAGTAACCCCTGAAAACCACTGGATGTGGCCTAAAGAAAAACAAAAATTGGGAGGAGAATTGGGGCTACACTCAGCAGCACTTAGAGGTTACTACTGGCATGCTTAGGAAACCATATGAGATTCTGGGGATCAAACCAGGTTCACCTGGTGCAAGGCAAATAGCCTACCCTCTATGCTATCACTCTGGCCTCAGCTTTATTTATTTATTTATTTATTCTTATTTTATTTTATTTTTTGTTTTTGGGCCACACTCGGTGACGCTTAGGGGTTACTCCTGGCTATGTGCTCAGAAATCACTCCTGGCTTGGGGGATGATATGAGATGCTGGGGTATCGAGCCATGGTCTGTCCTTGGTTAGCGCATGCAAGGCAAATGCCCTACCACTTGTGCCACCACTCCAGCCCTGATTGTTTTTGTTTTTTTGCGGGGGGGGGGGCACACCTGGTGATGCTCAGGGTTACTCCTGATTATGCTATCATTTATTATTGTAAAAATTTATTCAAGAGACAAAATTGATTAACATATTGAGGTGAATTAGTATAGCATAATATAGTAACATAACATATAATATAATTAATATAATATAATAATACATGTAAGTCAAAGAGCATTTCTGATTAAAACACAATTTTTTTGATCATAATGGCTTACATATCTTTCACAGTAGTATTTTAGGTACATATTAACATTGAATCAGGAGAATACCCATCACCAAATATGTCCTCCCCCCATCCCAGTTCCCTTTTTGCTGTCCATATCCCCCACCATCACCCCCCCCCGGGCTGCTAGAGTAGAGTAGGTGGTCCCTTCTTTGTCTAGCTTACTATTAGTGATCATATATCTGTTTGGTCCTGTTACCCTCCCTTGTTTCCCCCTCTATTTAAAAGGCGGAGCTAGATAAATTGAGTTATGTGGTTTTGTTTGAAGGAAAGAAAAGCAATAGATTAGGGTACAAAATAAGAAAAGAAAAAAAAAGAAGTCAAATACGCTGAAAATGGGCAGAGTCCTTCTAGAGGCTTTCAACCTCAGTTTGAGAAAGGATGTGAAAAAGGTAATTGAAACACCACAACAATACAGAAAGAAATATCAAATTAAATATCCAGTGAGCACTACAGCAATAAAGACAAGCACCACTCAGTAGTCTCAGTTCTGAAATCAAATCATGCTGGAGTGCAAAAAGAAAGAAAAAGATAAGATAAAATAAAATAAAATAATATTGGAGACATCAACTTCAATCTCTACACCAAAATAAAGACATCAAAAAAAATCAATTGATAAATAAATATGTGGGAAAATGATTGTTTTGTGCCTTTTTTCTCCCCTTTTCTTCCCCCCCCCCTGCATAGGCACAGTAACTATTGGGGATATTGTACAGGGAATTCCCTTGACCTAGGAGATACAGGGTTTTCCACCCCTGAAGTATACTGTCATGGGATTAACTATAGACTCCTTGCATGATCATTTACTCTCCCCTCGGTGCTTTCCTGGTGTATGGAAGACTTCTGCTTGTCTTGGATGGTAAGATCAGATCTCTGTATCTAGCGATCTTGGTGACTGTGCAGCTCAAGGAATGGAGCTTATGATGAAGTCTTTCTTTGTGGTTCTATCAGTTCTGTTTCTTCAGTGTCGTTTTAATCCATCTTCTGTAGTTGGTGTTCTTGGTCATTATGTTGCTCCTAGGATGGAGCCTGGGATAAGGTCTTTCGTTATGTTTCTGGAAGACACGTTCAGTTGAAGTTGTCTCAGTCAGACCTCTGGAATTGGAGATCTTGTTTGTTGAACAAATCGTAGACCAAAAGCTAGGCTAGAGCTTTTTGTTGCTGTTGTTGTTGTTGGTCCCTAGATGCATACTGTCCAGCCCTGGTTGTAACAACCAGTCTTCTGTATATAGCGATCTTGGCTTTTGCACAGATCAAAGGGTGACATGTTTTCTGATTTTGTCTTATCGTTGGCTGATGAGGAAGGACAACTTGCTCTTAGATCAATTTGTTCCCATTTCCTCATTGTCAGGTTATCAATTTAGAACTGGCGCATGGTGGCGTCAGAGCAGCATTGTGAATGCCCTGGAGGGGGTTTGGTTCCTGGAGCTGTTGTGGAGAACTCTGTCGTTTCTATGTCTGGGATCCAGGAGTCAAAGCTGGACCGTCGATGTCTAGTTCCCTGAAGCCTAAGTTGTTTCTACATGACATACGTTCAGGGTGGGAGATGTCCCTGTGTTGTAAACAAGTATGAGTTCTTATCCCTAGTAGATAAGAGCTTATTTTACACGTACAATTTCCCCTTTGTTTAACATGTCTTTGCAGGAGGAAGTGGTGCTACATTATATTGCTGGTGGATTTTGCTATCATTTTTTTTTAACCTGAAAAGATAGTAGAGAGTTTAAAGCATCTGCCTTGCAAGCAACAGATCCCAGTTTGATCTGCAATACCACAGGGGAGGTAAATTCACAATATCTGAACATTAGTGGGAAACGCATTGTTTCAAAAATAATTATTTTAAACATTTTTTAATTACAGTGTTAATGAACCATCAATTCTGAGCAGATTTAGACCAAATATCTGGTCTTTTTTTTTTTCTTTTTTTTTTTTCAAAAAAAGTTTTTACATGATTCAAACTCGCCATGTAATCATTTAACTCTTTGTTTCAATTATGCGTGTGTTTTTACAACTATTTTTACAAACTTATCTTAGCACTTTCATTTATTTTACTGTGAAAAAATTAGAGACTTGCCAGTAATTTTTTTCAGCCTACCATTTCCCTTTGGAGATATTCTTTATAGATGCCAGCAATAATCTTATTGCCCTGAAATTAATCTCAGGGACTGGGCTGTGATCCCATTACTTGTCAGACCAAAGGAAACTGAATTCATTGTCTACCTTTCAGAAGATCAACAGATGTTTCTGTTAACATTGTTTGTGAGTCTCTTGAGTCAATAGAGGCCGAATTAACTAGATACTCAATTTCTAAACCAGCCTACCTCAGAGAAGAGTAAACAGTTCCTAAGAATGTGAAGAAACACAGATCCCGAGAGTAAAAAGGCTTACCCATGGGATATTTTCTTTAAAAAACAATTCTAACCTTGGGCTGGAGAAACTGGCCACAAGGCCTGCATGAGTTTGATTCCTTGCATTCCATCTTGTCCTTTGAACCCTGCTAGGTGTGATCTCTGAGCACAGAGCCAGGAGTAAGCCCTGAGTTTCATCCTCTACTCTTCTGTCAACATGTTTAATTCTAACATTTAAACCAACGTACTACCATAACTTCAGCAACCAAATCAATAAATGTTCTATTACATTGGCCTTTCAAAGACTCACATCAATAAGCCTGAAACCATAATTGCTTCAGTGATTCAGAGACTAACTTCATTATAATATTGATGAGGTGATCTTGTTTTGATTGGTTCTAAGCCATACATTTTTTTTTGTTTTTTTTTGTTTGTTTGTTTTTGGGCCACACCCATTTGACGCTCAGGGGTTACTCCTGGCTATACGCTTAGAAATTGCCCCTGGCTTGGCGGGACCATATGGGATGCCAGGGGATCGAACCGCTGTCCGTCCTATGGTAGCGCTTGCAAGGCAGACACCTTATGTCTAGCGCCACCTTCCCGGCCCCGAAGCCATACATTTTTTAAAGAACCTGAGTTTCCTTTGGAGAAGCAGTGTAAGACTAACCATAGCTTTTTCACTATTTACATCAAAATAAGTTCTTCAGCTGGGAATGGGTGCTATAGGAAAGTGTGGGAGGCCAATTTCAGAAAACTAACAAGGACTTTCAGGGTTTGCTAAACTTGCTATAACATACTGTAGTAGATGATCAGCCAGATTGTTCTTAATGTATTTATAATATTTTAATATATTACCTTTTATACATATATCATTAGTTTTATTTTTTTATATTAAAGCAGTAGTTTCATTTGTGTTTTGCATGACACCTGACTTTGTGCTCCAAGGTCACTGAACTTGAACCCTGGTTTCCCTCATTTGCTCATGGCCCACTGGATGATTTCTTTAGCCTTGCCTAATAGATTTTGAGAAAAAGCAAGAGGGCATTTAAAAACAGCATAAATGGAGCTGCAGCTTTATGAGTATTTGAAAAATTAAAAAAAATAGTAATTACCAAAGAATCTGCATTGTATCAAAGGCCATTCAATCCGAGACTCAAACTTGGTGATGTGTAACTTTGGCATATTTATTGGGGTTAATGTATCAACCCAGAAGTTTTTTGTTTGTTTGTTTGTCTTGGGGCCATACCTAGTGATGCTTAGAGCTTACTCCCATTTGTGCTTAGGGATTAATCATTCCTGGTAGGGTTCTGAGGGACCATATAGGCTGTCGGGATCAAACCTATGCCAGCCACTTACAGGGCTAGTACCCTAATCATTCCAACCCCATCATAATTTTTTTAAATTAAATTTATTTTAAACACTATGGTTTACAGAATTGCTCAAAATATAGTTATTTCTGGCATTCAGTGTTTCAGCCACCAGTGTAATATTCCCTCCACCATTACGCCTAGTCTCCCAAAAGTCCCTGAAACCTGGACAATGGCAGGTACAAATGATGTACTTAATATTTCTTGCTACAAATAAATGGTAATGGAATTAGAAAAAGAATTAAAAAATTGTAAAACTGTCATATCTCACAATGAGATTGTTATGACATTGTCTGAAGGTTTACTAAGCTATTTATTGCTAGTTGAGAATTCTTGTTGGTTTTGTTTGTTGGTCTTATGTGACTACAGTAATAATTTCATATCTAATTTGATGTATTCCAGATGAGAGGCTAAAGAAACTGTGGCACATATACACAATGGAATACTGTGCAACCATCAGAAAAAGTAAAGTCATGAAATTTGCTTATGCATGGATGGACATGGAAATTATTATGCTAGTGAAATAAGTCAGAGGGAGAGAGACAGACACAGAATAGTCTCACTCATCTATGGGATTTAGGAAAAATAAAAGACATTATTGTAATAACACACAGAGTCAGTAGAGATGAGGCCTAGAAGGACTGGCCCACAATATGAAGCTTACCATAAAGAGTGGTGAGTGCAGTTTGAGAATTAACTACACTAACAACTATCATGACAATAGTATTGAGTGAGAAAAATAGAGTGCCTGTCTTGAATACAGGCAGGGTAGGGGAGGAGAAAAATGAGGGCGTTGGTGGTAGGAAGGTTCGCTAGTGAAGGGAGGTATTCTTTTTTTTGTAACTGAAACCCAACTTCAAATATGTGTGTAATCATGGTGCTTAAATAAAGATATTAGAGGGAGGGTCTGGGTGGGGCTCTGAACTTCTGTTCTCCCAGCTTCTTGAAGGATCTCTTCTTCCTGGGAGCCAGGAGTCTAGCAGGAGGAGGTTTGGCAGGCCCACGCCATGCCGGAGGCCTACTTGGCCAGGCCTAGGGTGGGTGCGGGATTTGGGTAACCCCAGCACCCCTCTGCCGCCTTGCTCCAGATCTCCAGGGCTTCCCCGGGCCACACGCCTGGGCAAGCCGGTGAGTTGGGTCCCTTGGTGGAGCTTGAAGGTACCCTAGGCCTTCCCCCACTATCCATGCAGCTCCTTAGGGAGGGTCTGGGTGGGGCTCTGAACTTCTGTTCTCCCAGCTTCTTGAAGGATCTCTCCTTCCTGGGAGCCGGGAGTCTAGCAGGAGGAGGTTTGGCAGGCCCACGCCATGCCGGAGGCCTGCTTGGCCAGGCCTAGGGTGGGTGCGGGATCTGGGTAACCCCAGCACCCCTCTGCTGCCTTGCTCCAGATATCCAGGGCTTCCCCGGGCCACACGCCTGGGCAAGCCGGTGAGTTGAGTCCCTTGGTGGAGCTTGAAGGTACCCTAGGCCTTCCCCCACTATCCATGCGGCTCCTTAGGGAGGGTCTGGGTGGGGCTCTGAACTTCTGTTCTCCCAGCTTCTTCAAGGATCTCTCCTTCCTGGGAGCCAGGAGTCTAGCAGGAGGAGGTTTGGCAGGCCCACGCCATGCCGGAGGCCTGCTTGGCCAGGCCTAGGGGGGGGTGCGGGATTTGGGTAACCCCAGCACCCCTCTGCTGCCTTGCTCCAGATCTCAAGGGCTTCCCCGGGCCACACGCCTGGGCAAGCCGGTGAGTTGGGTCCCTTGGTGGAGCTTGAAGGTACCCTAGGCCTTCCCCCACTATCCATGCGGCTCCTTAGGGAGGGTCTGGGTGGGGCTCTGAACTTCTGTTCTCCCAGCTTCTTGAAGGATCTCTCCTTCCTGGGAGCCGGGAGTCTAGCAACAGTTGGTTTGGCAGGCCCACGCCATGCCGGAGGCCTGCTTGGCCAGGCCTAGGGGGGGTGCGGGATTTGGGTAACCCCAGCACCCCTCTGCCACCTTGCTCCAGATCTCCAGGGCTTCCCCGGGCCACACCCCTGTGCAAGCCGGTGAGTTGGGTCCCTTGGTGGAGCTTGATGGTACCCTAGGCCTTCCCCCACTATCCATGCGGCTCCTTAGGGAGGGTCTGGGTGGGACTCTGAACTTCTGTTCTCCCAGCTTCTTGAAGGATCTCTCCTTCCTGGGAGCCGGGAGTCTAGCAGGAGGAGGTTTGGCAGGCCCACGCCATGCCAGAGGCCTGCTTGGCCAGGCCTAGGGGGAGGTGCGGGATTTGGGTAACCCCAGCACCCCTCTGCCGCCTTGCTCCAGATCTCCAGGGCTTCCCCGGGCCACACGCCTGGGCAAGCCGGTGAGTTGGGTCCCTTGGTGGAGCTTGAAGGTACCCTAGGCCTTCCCCCACTATCCATGCGGCTCCTTAGGGAGGGTCTGGGTGGGGCTCTGAACTTCTGTTCTCCCAGCTTCTTGAAGGATCTCTCCTTCCTGGGAGCCAGGAGTCTAGCAGGAGGAGGTTTGGCAGGCCCACGCCATGCCGGAGGCCTGCTTGGCCAGGCCTAGGGGGGGTGCGGGATTTGGGTAACCCCAGCACCCCTCTGCCGCCTTGCTCCAGATCTCCAGGGCTTCCCCGGGCCACACACCTGGGCAAGCCGGTGAGTTGGGTCCCTTGGTGGAGCTTGAAGGTACCCTAGGCCTTCCCCCACTATCCATGCGGCTCCTTAGGGAGGGTCTGGGTGGGGCTCTGAACTTCTGTTCTCCCAGCTTCTTGAAGGATCTCTCCTTCCTGGGAGCCGGGAGTCTAGCAGGAGGAGGTTTGGCAGGCCCACGCCATGCCGGAGGCCTGCTTGGCCAGGCCTAGGGTGGGTGCGGGATTTGGGTAACCCCAGCACCCCTCTGCCGCCTTGCTCTAGATCTCCAGGGCTTCCCCGGGCCACACGCCTGGGCAAGCCAGTGAGTTGGGTCCCTTGGTGGAGCTTGAAGGTACCCTAGGCCTTCCCCCCACTATCCATGCAGCTCCTTAGGGAGGGTCTGGGTGGGGCTCTGAACTTCTGTTCTCCCAGCTTCTTGAAGGATCTCTCCTTCCTGGGAGCCAGGAGTCTAGCAGGAGGAGGTTTGGCAGGCCCACGCCATGCCGGAGGCCTGCTTGGCCAGGCCTAGGGGGGGTGCGGGATTTGGGTAACCCCAGCACCCCTCTGCCGCCTTGCTCCAGATCTCCAGGGCTTCCCCGGGCCACACACCTGGGCAAGCCGGTGAGTTGGGTCCCTTGGTGGAGCTTGAAGGTACCCTAGGCCTTCCCCCACTATCTATGCGGCTCCTTAGGGAGGGTCTGGGTGGGGCTCTGAACTTCTGTTCTCCCAGCTTCTTGAAGGATCTCTCCTTCCTGGGAGCCGGGAGTCTAGCAGGAGGAGGTTTGGCAGGCCCACGTCATGCCAGAGGCCTGCTTGGCCAGGCCTAGGGTGGGTGCGGGATTTGGGTAACCCCAGCACCCCTCTGCCGCCTTGCTCTAGATCTCCAGGGCTTCCCTGGGCCACACGCCTGGGCAAGCCGGTGAGTTGGGTCCCTTGGTGGAGCTTGAAGGTACCCTAGGCCTTCCCCCACTATCCATGCGGCTCCTTAGGGAGGGTCTGGGTGGGGCTCTGAACTTCTGTTCTCCCAGCTTCTTGAAGGGTCTCTCCTTTCTGGGAGCCAGGAGTCTAGCAGGAGGAGGTTTGGCTGGCACTGGTAATCTCTGTCCAGTCTACATTTTCAAAATCGCGCGAGGGCTATCGCCCCCGCGCGCACAAGAAACATTAATAGTACTCTCACAAGAAACATTAATAGTACTCACTATCATTGAATTGTTTTTATGTATGCAGTATGTCCATTTTGTACTCTGCCCTTTTGCATACCCCTTCATAAGTTCATATTTCTCTTTAACTTCTTTAACTCCTATCATCATTACTCCTTTTTTACCCTTTCTAACTTAAGTACTGTTGAGTCCTAATTCACAGACCAAAGTGGTGCCCTAGAGTTAACACCCACCCAACTATTTTAAATGGCATAAAAAGGACACATATCTTTTCAACATTTTATGGGTGTTTTCTTTGACGGCTATAACTTTTGCTAAATACTTTCTTATACAGTGATGATTCCCCCCCCCCCCATGTTTTTTATCTTCTCTTTGTGAACTGCTCAATATGGAATTTGGTGTGAAAGAATCCCTCAGTTTAATACTTATGTTTGAACCAAGTCATGGGTCTTGTTGGAAATGTTCTTATGCCCCCATATATCTGATAGCACCACGTGGCTTTATATCTTGTTTGCGTAGGCACACTAACATGGGAAAATACTATACATACCAGTAAGTTCTTATCTAATAGAAATGGGAACACACAAATCTTGTAGTGCAATGAGACCTTACACACTGAACATTGACATAAAGACCTGGCACAGGCCTCAGAAGAATGGGCATTCTCCATTTACCCCTTGATCTACAGAAGACATTTACAAAACATCCAAGGTTGTATATAACATCACCCGGAGGCATTCCTGTACCAGGGACAACCCTACAGCTGCTCTGACATCGATCTACTCAAAAGAGACATCCATTAACACTGAGAAGACAACAAGAACAATGACCTGCTTACTGGACAGGGCTTGCTGTATTGCCCCTTTATGGTGAGGTTTGTCTATAACATCACCTGGAAGCAATCCTCTACCACGGAAGACCCTACCACGGCTCAGACATCGTCCTGCTCAAAAGAGACTTCCCTTAACACTGAGAAGACTTAACAACAACAACCTGCTTACAGGACAGGGCTTCCTGCATTGCCCTTTCATGGTGAGGTGAAACGAGAAGGCACTCCACATCATGACTTCAATGTAGGACATGCAGATTCCAGAATCTTTAATACAGAAACATGAGACCAACAATAGAGACTGTGTGATAAGTGTGTTGGCGCTACGGACAATGTCTTGGAGCAAACGATAACTTTCCCTAGGCCTAGAGCTGGTCTTATGCCAGGAAACTACAGGGGTAGGATCTCTTTGTATTTAGGCCAAGGCTATTCCTTTCCATGCCTCTCATATTTTGGTGGGCCTATGCAAACAACAATTGCCACTCTAACACCGTTTTTACTGTGCTCCTTTGACTCTAATCCTTAAAACACACCCACTTAAAATTTGAGGTTAACTTAAGCTAATATGCATGTACATGGAAATGTAAAAAATACTATGCCTCTAATGTTTAAGGAGTTACGTAAGTTTGATGGCTTTAGATTGCCTTGTGTGCTGTTAAGAAATATTATAATGTGCTACAATCTGGGGACTTGAGGGAAAAAGTAATTGCACATGGATTCTGTTTTATTTATCTTAACTTTCTTTGGTGAAAGTTCAAAGTTAAGATATCAGCAAGGGGACTTCTTCTGATAATTATGTTATGGGTGATTGTCCTTCCACTGTAACTTTACCTTATCATCTTTCTTTGCATCTTTTGTTCTCATAATTCATAATAAAAAATTATAAAAATAAATAAATAAATAAAGATATTATTAAAAAATAATTTGGTATATTCCTATTAGAAAATAAGTATGGCTCCCTGTGTGTGACAACAGACGGGGAAAATCAACGAAAGTACACCGGCCCAGTGGGGCCCAACTGTGAAAAACTGTGAGTTTGACCTGTATATGTCTGTCTACTGTCCTCTTGCGTGAAACTCTTGCGAGTGGGGCAAAAAGAGGCTCCAGAAAACTCGCTCGCCCAGACGCCATTTTCAGGGAGGGACTACAGAGCATGAAAACCGGCATAACTTTGCAAAAGCTGGCTCCCTGTGCGTGACACCAGGTGGGGAAAATCCACGAAAGTACACCGGCCCAGTGGGGCCCAACTGTGAAAAACTGTGAGTGTGACCTGTATATGTCTGTCTACTGTCCTCTTGCGTGAAACTCTTGTGAGTGGGGCAAAAAGAGGCTCCAGCGGAGCATGGCCACTCCGCTTCACTACAAGGCCATGCACTCTTTCTAAGGAACGAACACCATTGCAACAAGAAGAAAAAATTACACTAAGAACAGTGCTATATCACAGAAGCAAACATTTCTCTCCGGACTGTCTTCTCTGTTGCATGCTCGGGCTTAAGATTTGACCCAGTGTGAGGCTTCATCCACGGAGGACTCCCCTCCCTTAGAGGCAAGTCAGCCCATCCAGAAAGGGAGGAGCCAGAGGAGTGTGCTGCCTGCATCATATAGACAATGAATACCACCACAACACGTAGAAAAACCCACAATACAAGTGTGACAATGGGGAAACAACGCAGGCCAGCATCAGACATAGAGAATGAAGATGACAATTCTGAGGACCAGATAATGACCAACCAACTAATCAACCTCTCAGATAAGGACTTTAGACTAGCAATATGGAAGATGCTCAATGGACTCCAAGAAACCATGGATCGAGTTGAACAGAACACTAATAAGAACCAAGAAAATATGAAGACAGAAATCACAAATCTCCAAACTGAAATAACATGTCAACTAACAGGACTGAAAAAGTCAGTAAACGAAGTGAATGACAAAATGGATAAGCTCTGGGACAGGGTATCAGAAGCTGAGAATAGACTTGGTGCTGTGGAAGATGAGATAAATAACAATTCCATACAGCAGGAGAGATTGGACAAAAAACTTAAAGCAAATGAGCAGACAATGGAAAAATTAGTCAAAGAATGGGAACAGATGAAAATAGAAGTCTATGATAAGATCAACAGAAACAACTTAAGAATCATTGGAGTCCCAGAGACCCAGGAAGAAAACTTCCAGGAAGAATCAACAGTCAAGAACATCATTAAAGAGAAACTTCCAGAGCTAAAGAATATATGTGATCAAATCCTGCATGCCCGAAGAGTACCAACCAAAAGAGACCCCAGAAAAACCACCCCAAGACACATCCTAGTCACAATGACAAATCCCACAGATAGAGATAGAATTCTGAAAACAGCAAGATCAAAAGGGGAAATCACGTTCAAGCAAGCTTCCCTGAGATTTACAGCAGACCTGTCACCAGAAACACTCAATGCCAGAAAGCAGTGGTGGGATATTGTGACAAGACTGAAAGAAATGAATGCTTCACCCAGAATACTGTACCCAGCAAAACTCACTTTCCGGTTTGACGGAAGAATACATGGTTTCACAGACAAAAAACAGCTCAGAAACTTCACAGACACAAAACCAGTCTTAAGAGAAAAACTGAAAGACTTAATCTAAGACAAGACTACCCAAAAGACACACCAAATTTCGAACTAAAGATGGCGTTAAATCCCAGGACAATTCTTTCTCTCAACGTCAATGGACTAAATGCACCAGTTAAGAGACACAGAGTGGCTAAATGGATCAAAAAACTCAATCCAACCTTCTGCTGCCTACAAGAAACCCACCTGAATAGTCAGAACAAACATAGACTCAAAATAAAAGGTTGGAGAAAAATTATCCAAGCAAACAACACCCATAAAAAAGCTGGAGTGGCCATACTAATATCAGATAATGCAAACTTTATACTCAGGAAGGTTGTAAGGGACAAAGATGGACATTTTATATTAATCAAGGGGCATGTAGAACAGGAAAAAATAACTCTCCTAAACATATATGCACCGAATGAGGGGCCAGCAAAATATTTAATACAACTGTTGACAAATCTGAAAAGTAATATCAACAACAACACAATAATTGTGGGGGACCTTAACACGGCTTTGTCAACACTGGATAGGTCAACCAGACTGAAACCCAACAAGAATATACTAGACCTGAGGAGAGAAATGGAAGAAAGAGGCCTAGTGGATATATATAGGACACTCCATCCCCAGAAACCTGGATACACATTCTTCTCCAATGTACATGGGACATTCTCCAGGATAGACTACATGCTGGCACATAAAACATACCTCCATAAGATCAAGAGGATAGAAATTTTGCAGACTACCTTCGCTGACCACAAGGCTCTGAAATTATTTGTGAACTCCAAAGGGACTCAGAAGAAACACTTTAACACCTGGAAGTTAAACAGCCTCATGCTCAATAACCAGTGGGTCCGAGATGAAATCAAGGAGGAAATCAAAAGGTTCCTGGAAACAAATGACAATAAAGACACAAACTATCAGAACTTATGGGACACAGCAAAAGCAGTACTGCGAGGAAAATTTATAGCTTTGCAAGCACACATCAGGAAGGAAGAAGGAGCTTACCTGAGTAGCTTAATGACACAGCTAATAGAACTAGAAAATGCTCAATAAAAGGACCCAAGAATAGAAGACAGAAGGAAATAACAAAGCTGAGAGCAGAAATCAACGAAGTGGAAACCCAAAAAACAGTCCGAAAGATCAACGAAAGCAGAAGTTGGTTCTTTGAAAAAATAAACAAGATTGATAGACCACTGGCAAACTTAACAAAGAAAGAGAGAGAGAGAAACTTGATAACTCGTATCAGGAATGAAAAAGGAGAGATCACTACTGATATGACAGAGATTCAAAGGGTAATCAGAAACTAGTTTGAAAAACTCTACGCCACTAAAAATGAGAACCTGGAAGAAATGGATAAATTCTTGGACTCTTATAATCTTCCACGGTTGAAGGAAGAGGATGTAACATATCTAAACACCCCCATCACCATTGATGAAATTAAAACAGTAATCAAATGTCTGCCGAAAAACAAAAGCCCAGGTCCAGATGCATTCACTAATGAATTCTATCAAACTTTCCAAGAGGAACTACTGCCAATCTTGGCAAGACTCTTCCATGAAATTGAACAAGCAGAAACACTTCCAAATAGCTTTTATGAAGCCAACATCACCTTGGTACCTAAACCAGACAGAGATGCTACCAAAAAAGAAAATTACAGACCAATATCACTGATGAATGCAGATGCAAAGATCCTCAACAAAATCCTTGCAAATAGGATTCAATGCCTCGTTAAGAAGATCATCCACTACGATCAAGTAGGTTTCATCCCAGGAATGCAAGGCTGGTTCAACATCCGTAAATCTATCAACATAATACACAACATCAATAACAAAAAAAATAAAAACCACATGATCATATCAATAGATGCAGAGAAAGCATTTGATAAGGTCCAACACCCATTCTTGATCAAAACTCTCAGCAAGATGGGAATGGAGGGAACCTTTCTCAATATAGTGAAGGCCATCTACCACAAGCCAGTGGCAAACATTATCCTAAATGGAGAAAAACTAAAAGCCTTCCCTCTAAATTCTGGCACAAGACAAGGCTGTCCTCTCTCACCACTCCTATTCAACATAGCACTGGAAGTACTTGCTATAGCGATTAGGCAAGAAAAGGATATCAAGGGAATCCAGATAGGAAAGGAAGAAGTCAAGCTCTCACTGTTTGCAGATGACATGATACTCTACTTAGAAAACCCTAAAGACTCTATCAAAAAGCTTCTAGAAACAATAGACTCATATAGCAAGGTGGCAGGCTACAAAATTAACACACAAAAATCAATGGCCTTTCTATACACCAATAGTAATAAGGATGAAATGGACATTAAGAAAACAACCCCATTCACAATAGTGCCCCACAAACTCAAATATCTTGGAATCAACTTGACTAAATATGTGAAGGACCTATACAAGGAAAACAATAAAACTCTGCTCCAAGAAATAAGAGAGGACACACGGAAATGGAAACACATACCCTGCTCATGGATCGGCAGGATTAACATCATCAAAATGGCAATACTCCCCAAGGCATTATACAGATTTAATGCCATCCCTCTAAAGATACCCATGACAGTCTTCAAAGAAGTGGATCAGACACTTTTGAAATTCATTTGGAAGAATAAACACCATCGAATAGCTAAAGCAATCATTGGGAAAAAGAATATGGGAGGAATTACTTTCCCCAACTTTAAACTGTACTACAAAGCAATAGTTATCAAAACAGCATGGTATTGGAATAAGGACAGGTCCTCAGATCAGTGGAATAGGCTTGAATACACAGAAAATGTTCCCCAGACATACAATCACCTAATTTTTGATAAAGGAGCAGGAAATCCTAAATGGAGCAGGGAAAGCCTCTTCAACAAGTGGTGTTGGCACAATTGGATAGCCACTTGCAAAAAATTGAACTTAGACCCCCAGTTACCATCATGTACGAAGGTAAAATCCAAATGGATTAAAGACCTCGATATCAGCCCCAAAACCATAAGATATATAGAACAGCACATAGGCAAAACACTCCAGGACATTACAGGCATCTTCAAGGAGGAAACTCCCCTCTCCAAGCAAGTGAAAGCAGAGATTAACAGATGGGAATATATTAAGCTGAGAAGCTTCTGCACCTCAAAAGAAATAGTGCCCAGGATACAAGAGCCCCCCAATGAGTGGGAGAAACTATTCACGCAATACCCATCAGATAAGGGGCTAATCTCCAAAATATACAAGGCACTGACAAAACTTTACAAGAAAAAAACATCTGGGGGCCGGAGAGATAGCATGGAGGTAAGGCATTTGCCTTTCATGCAGGAGGTCATCAGTTCGAATCCCGGCGCCCCATATGGTCCCCCGTGCCTGCCAGGAGCAATTTCTGAGCCTGAAGCCAGGAATAACCCCTGAGCACTGCCGGGTGTGACCCAAAAACCACAAAAAAAAAAACAAACAAAAAAAAGAAAAAGAAAAAAACATCTAACCCCATCAAAAAATGGGGAGAAGAAATGAACAGACACTTTGACAAAGAAGAGATACACATGGCCATAAGACACATGAAAAAATGTTCCACATCACTAATCATCAGGGAGATGCAAATCAAAACAACGATGAGATACCACCTCACACCCCAGAGAACGGCACACATCACAAAGAATGAGAATAAACAGTGTTGGCGGGGATGTGGAGAGAAAGGAACTCTTATCCACTGCTGGTGGGAATGCTGTCTAGTTCAACCTTTATGGAAAGCAATATGGAGATTCCTCCAAAAACTGGAAATCGAGCTCCCATACGATCCAGCTATACCACTCCTAGGAATATACCCTAGGAACACAAAAATACAATACAAAAACCCCTTCCTTACACCTATATTCATTGCAGCACTATTTACCATAGCAAGACTCTGGAAACAACCAAGATGCCCTTCAACAGACGAATGGCTAAAGAAACTGTGGTACATATACACAATGGAATATTATGCAGCTGTCAGGAGAGATGAAGTCATGAAATTTTCCTATACATGGATGTACACGGAATCTATTATGCTGAGTTAAATAAGTCAGAGAGAGAGAGAAAAACACAGAAGGGTCTCACTCATCTATGGGTTTTAAGAAAAATGAAAGACACCCTTGTAATAATAATTTTCAGACACAAAAGAGAAAAGAGCTGGAAGTTCCAGCTCACCTCAGGAAGCTCACCACAAATAGTGATGAGTTTAGTTAGGGAAATAACTACATTTTGAACTGTCCTAATAATGAGAATGTATGAGGAAAATGGAGAGCCTGTCTAGAGTATAGGCGGGGGTCGGGTGGGGAGGAGGGAGACTTGGGACATTGGTGATGGGAATGTTGCACTGGTGATGGGTGGTGTTCTTTACATGACTGAAACCCAAACACAATCATGTATGTAATTAAGGTGTTTAAATAAATTTTAAAAAAAAAGAAAATAAGTATTAAAATTATGGATGTGTCCATAATTATAATGGCAATTTAAGTGCCCAAATGGTCCAGGACTTCAAGTATCTGTGGAGCTGAGCCAATGAGTTCATAAAGTGGCAGTAGTGGTTCATAGGTATGGCTGCCAAGACTTCTGAAAGTACAGTGCTGCAGTGGAGGGGAGGAGAGTGAATGTGACTTTCCCTGGCTCCAAAGAGTTTCCAGAGATGTCAGCTACAAAACAAACATACCTGGAGTTTTTGGCAGGTAGAAGTCTCTGAGGAGATGAATGGAGAAGTAGTGAAGTTGAGCCATTGGCATGGCACCTATTGTAGGGAGGGTCTGTTGTGCAGTTCTCAGGGCTTCAGCAGGGCTGGGGAACTTGATATCAGTGCTATCAGCTGAAAAGCCAGTATACTCATAGTTTTTGAGGCTAGTTTTGCCTCTCTTTCGATTGTTAGATAATTATGGTGCTGGCTGATGGGTAGACATGGAGTTTGGCTCTGGATCGTGGGCCTGACTGCTGGGTCTTCTGGGAGTACAGAAGCACAGGGGAAGGCAGCCTGCCCTGGCTCTAAAAGTCCCTGGAAATGTCAGCTACAAAACCAGCATACCTAGAGGTTTATTTCCATCATAAGATTTTTAAATCATAATTCACTTTTCCAGTTGTGTTGGCATGGCATATATTGTCTTTTTAAAAATAATTGTGTTACCATATAAATGTTCTAAGAAGCAGACTCCAAAACAACACCAATGAAGACCAGAATTTATAACTAGTGTGAACTTGCTTGCCTAAGGAAAATGGGAAAAGTCCCAGAGAGAATGCTGAAAGACAGCTCAGCCTCTGGTGCAAGTCTGCTCCAAGGAAGGAGAGAGAAGATGGGGAAGAAGCAAGTTTGGGTGGAAGCCATATCGACCACAATACAGTTGAGGGAAGATTTATTAGAGCTGATGGGATGTCCTTGAGCCACAGTTGGCTAAACAGGGACTCCTTTGTCTTTTCAGGTTGCTGCACTGAGCATTTCTGTAGCACCTGCTCCTTGGCCAGAAGCCATCAGGGAGATGCATGGTCTCAGCTCAGATAGGAAGTTGAGTTTCTCATCTAGGCACTAGACCTGGAGCACAATTTACAACTTTTCCCTTAGTAAGAATTATGAGTCATTTCTCTGCCATCATTCCAAAGCCTACAAACTTAGACCCAGGGAATTGCCGTTTTTCAAATGGAACTTGTTGGTTTTATCCTAACTCGGGCTTGCAAACACCTGGGGCCATCTCTAACCCTTCTTCACACACACACACACACACACACACACACACACACACACACACACACACACACACACACACACACTGCAGGCGCCTGGCTTTGCTAGTGTAGCTTAGACTCATGTTTGTTTTTGGTTTGGGGCCACACCCAGTGATACTTTGGGACTACTTACTCTCAGCTGCCTAGAGGTGGGGTGGGATTTGCTCTGGGCTCTGGGCCCATGAGCTGCTGAGTCAGGCCTCCTGCAGCAGAGAATGTGCTCAGCCCTTCTGATTTCTTCCTAGCCCAGGCCTACATTAATTTTAGGTTCATGATCTGCACTATTAGACTCTACATGGTAGTATCCTTCCAATCTCTACATTTAAGTGCTGCTTGCTGATCTTGATTGAAAGGCAAATGTGATTGTATTTTTTTTTTCTATTTTGTTTTTTGAATTTCACTAAAACCACTGTGATTTACAAATTTCTTCATAGCTGGGTTTCAGACATACAATGAATCAGGGCCAATCCCATCACCAAGGATGCGCAGCCAGCTGCGGGGCGCACTCAGTGACAGCTGAATCTGGGGTTCATTCTGGCTGGTGCAGGATCTCAGCACTGGGCGCTCAGGAAACCAGTGCAGGGGGTCTCGTGCCGAGTGGCAGGCGCTATTACGTTCCAGGGTGCCAGGCACGTGGGAACCCCAGCCCAGAATTCTGATGTCTGCTCACTGCGTCACAAAGGGGACCCCAGTAGAACCCTGGTTTCTAGGGACGTGCTGCACCCCCTGATTCAGTCCCAGCCAACTGGCAGCAATGTGGAAGCCGGTTGGAGCAAGCCCAATTTGGGCCCAGATCCTGGAACTACGCAGTCAGCTCCCCAGAAATCACACAATACCCGCAGCGAGAACAAAACTAAACCGTGAGTTTCAGCAGATGGAGGGAATCCCAGAAGTACTGGGCACAGAGTTGGGACCCAGAAGAGATGGAGGAGGGCGAAATGGCAGAGGAAATGGGGCCCTGGATAGAGGAGAGTCTGAATTTAGAAAGAATGGGGTCCCTGTGAAGGAGTGAGGAGTGTCAGAGATCCAAGAAACAGCGGCCCTATATAGAGACAGTGGGTCCCTGAGGCCTGGATATGGAGCCAGCAGTGGGCACCGTGAAAGCACTTGTCTTGCTGGATCAGGTTCACGCCCAGACCCGTGTCCCCGAGTCCCTCGAGGTGTGACCCCTTGGCATAGAACAGTGTAAGTCTTGAGCGCCTTCAGGACTGTCCCCAAACCCACTTAGATGATAAGATGATGGAATTTTGAAAAGATGGGACTCCCAAAGTCACACAAATCCAGGGTTCTTTGGTCATAGAAGTCTTGGGTCTTTACCCATTTTGTTGATTTGATGTCTATAGAGATTAGTTGTTTATGAGTGAAGTTGGGCTGTTGGTGTAGCAGTGATTGTAGAGTGTGAATTTGGTTGGCACAGCTTCAGCAGGAGGGAAACTCAAACCACCTCACTCCCAAGGGCACCCCAAAGTTTTCAGCTGTAAAAGCAATATACTTATGAATTTTAACAGTTTGACTTTCTTCTTTTCCAAGAATAGTATCTGTTATGCAGCTGGCCTTTGAGTTGACAAGGTGGTGGCTGTCTATCTTTAGCTTCTTGTTCAAGGGTCTTCATGACCTAACATCAATGTGGCTTTTCATTTTTTGTCTAAACAGTCCTCTGATACATACTGTTAGTATCTTTGCAAGTAGCAGAAAGACTGAAATTCTGTTCCAAAATTTTTCTATCTTAAGGAGCTTACTTGTAAACCTGCTTTTATCTTCTTAGACCTGTGTGTGTTACTTTCAAATCCTCCATCACAGTTCAACTTTCATTCAAATTCCTTCATGGAATCTCCCTCAAGTCATTTTATTTGTTGTTATTTTTTGGTTTGGGGCCATACCTAGTGGTGCTCAAGGCTTACTCCTGCTCTGAGCTCAGTAATCACTCCTTGTAGGGCTGAGTACAGGGGTTCAAACCTAGGTCAGTCACATATCTTAAAAATGCCTTACCTACTTTTCTATTATTGCTCTGGCCTAAACCTTCCTCAAGTCCCTTAATTGAAAATATGCTAACTACTGACATTTGCTTGACCAAAATATAACTCTGACTTGTTAGAAAGTTTGTTATGAGAATAAAGTTGAGAATACATTGTTAAAGATGCATTTAAGAGCCAGAGTGATATCACAGTGGCTAGGGCATTTGCTTTGCATGTGACTGACCCAGGTTCCATTCTGCCATACTATATAGTCCCCTGAACCTGTCAGGAGTAATTTCTGAGTGCAGAGACTGGAGTGTCACCAGATGTGGCTCCCAAACCACATACACACACACACACACACACACACACACACACACACAGATGAATTTAGATTTTCTTAAAAAAGATGAATTATTTGGTTCATGTTGATACTGTATGCTATAATCTAATTGGAAGGCATAATCTGAATATGTAAAGCTTTTAATGTATAATCATGAAAAATGGGAATACAAATTTCAAAAGAAATATTTTGGTGTCATGGAATTCTGGTATTATAAATCAGCCACACAGCAAATGTACTGGTAACTGGAGATGACAAATAGAGAAATGCGAATACCACTGCAGTATTTTAATGAGTACTTTATTCTTGGTTTTTGAACCACACTTGACTGTGCCCAGGGTTTACTCCTGACTTTGCTCATAAGGATCACTCATGGAAATCATATGGGTATTGAGTATTGAACCCGGTCAGCTGTGTGCAAAACAAATACCCCATCACTGTACTATTATTCTGACAATACAAGTTCTTAAATACAATACAAAAAATATTTTCAGTGAGTACTTTAACTTTAAAGAAAACTATACAAAAATAGTTATGCTGAACTACTGCTTGAATAGAACACACAGGGGAAGAATCTCGCTAGAGATAAGGTGTCTGCCTTGTAAGCGCTACCAAGGAACGGACCGCGGTTCGATCCCCCGGCGTCCCATATGGTCCCCCCAAGCCAGGGGCGATTTCTGAGCACATAGCCAGGAGTAACCCCTGAGCATCAAACGGGTGTGGCCCAAAAACCAAAAAAAAAAAAAAAAAAAAAAAAAAGAACTAGAGGAAAATCTGGGGCCGGAGAGATAGCATGGAGGTGAGGTGTTTGCCTTTCATGCAGGAGGTCATCGGTTCGAATCCCGGCGTCCCATATGGTCCCCTGTGCCTGCCAGGAGCGATTTCTGAGCCTGGAGCCAGGAATAACCCCTGAGCACTGCCGGGTGTGACCCAAAAACCACACACACAAAAAAAAAAAAAAAAAGAACTAGAGGAAAATCATAAATCTCTACAAGTCTGAAAATGTCAAAACATTTTTACACGTGAAAATAGTAAAAGAAAAAAGTAAATACAGTAGTGTATAGTGGATGTCATAGCAATGCCTTTGTTGCATTAATTTATGGCTTAATACTAAATTTATATGTAAAATATTTGAGAAATAAAACACTATGAATCAGTCTGGTTTTTAAATTTTAGATAAGAGAAAAATTTAAATGTTAAAACAAGATACCAAAAAGGGTCAGAAAGATGATATAGCTGGTAAAGTACTGCTTGTCCCACATGTGACGGACCTAGGTTAAGTCCTCTGTACCCCATATGGTACCCTGAGAACTTACAGAAGTGTTTGAGTGCAGAGCCAGGAGTAAGCCCTGAACACCACCAAGTGTGGCCCCCAAACAAACAAATGCTCAAAATCAAAACACTAATTTTGTTTCCCTCTTCTGAGTTCCAATAGCAAAGTCCCACCCAACTTTCTGGTGTTCCTATTCAATCAACTGTTATAGCCCTATACCAGGTTGACTGACAACAGGAATCTTGAGGGCAGAATATATGCTAATTAGTTTTATATCAACAAAGACACTTGCATATGGTTGAATAAGAAAAATAGGATCAATTCTGTAGCAGCCATGACAAATAGAAGGAAAGGTGATTGATCAGTCAGAAAAAGGAGAACAGGGAATTGGAACCTGAGAAGACCATATGAGAAAAGCATTCAAGTGTGTGGGGCATTTGGGATATGGAAGAACATTGAGAAAGGAAGCTAAGCTCCTTACTAGAAGCCAAGTCTTAAAAATGTCACGTCCCTCTCATGACTTTGGACTTCATTCTGGAACACTGGGATCTCATTCAAGAATATGGGGAGATAAGATTGATGTTAAAAAAAAAATCATCTGGCTGGGAGTGTGGGGGTAGGGTGACTAACTAGAAGGACTAGAAGGTGGCTGTTAACATTGTGTCAGACTAGATTCTATCAGGGCTTGTCCCAAAGCCAACACAATGAAGATGGGAAGGCGTTAGGTCCAGGATGTGGGATTGCCTGTCACAGAAGTGTGAGAGAGACAAGGACAGCCACCTATTTGTGTAGTGTTGCCAGCATGACAGCAGTTCTTTACGAGAGAAAAATGAGTTCTGTTTGGGGACTTCGAAGTGGAAAAATAATGGGACTTGTAAGCCAAAAAGGAGAAATTTGATCCAAGCTTGAGTAAGCTGGAGGAGGAGACAGCTGTTGACAGTATTGTGCTCTGTACTTTATCTTTCCATTGCATGGGCCACCATTCTTTCCTTTTAATAATTTTCAGACTTTCAGAATCTTTTAACGTTCAGCTATATGTGAAGGTGCACTTCCAGAATCTTTTCTCTTTTCCCATCCACAAGGCCTCTTGATCTGTTGGTATATGTTCCAAGTAGTTTTCTGATCCTAGGATTTCATTCTTATACCCTTTACCTTTACCCCACATAAAATTTAGAAAAGAACCCAATAAGCCATCCAGTCATTTTAGCAGATTGTTTTTCCACAGAAAATGAGAATATCTTGGATATTCCAGAAGTCTCAAAGGAAAACAATTTTTTCTCTATTTGTTGTGCCAAATTGTGGATGAGCCTTTTTGGTAAACACCAGTATAAATTTTGTAAAATGGAATTTGCAAATTCCCTAGTACTATTCAGCAGCTTTAGAATAGATATAGTTCAACAGATAGGTAACTAGCTAGCCAGACAGACGGACATAGGAGGGTTTTAGACTACATCACACAGTGGTCAGGGGCCACATCTGGCAGTGCTCAGAAGACCATAAGTGATACTAGGATTAAAAGCAATGCTATAGCTGCAGCCACATGTCTTTGTACTGTCTCTCTGTTCTTCTATAAACAATTGGGGGTGTAAAGGGATTGTGAGCACATTCAACAATACTCAGGGCTCACTCTTCTGAGCTCAGGGTCACAACTGGTGGGCTTAAGGGACCATGTGAATTGCTAGGATTGAACCCAGATCAGCCACATAAAAGGTAAGTGCCCTGCGCACTGTAGTATTGCTCCAGCCCTGAGTATTGAGAAAATATTTTTATAAACAAATAAAGGCTTACCTCTATCTTTCTCTTTCTCTAAAGCACTATATTATTTTTGAGAACAAGTTTTTTCTAAGGGAAGTACTAGAGATTTGGATCGCAAAAGTAATTGATGTTTAAAAATGAAAAAGAATTGAAAACATTTTTATCTTATTGAAAATTGAACTATTTCTCCACTCAAAAGCACATGTACCTGCTTGGGGGGGGGGCGGGGAATGTATGTTTATCCCTCGCACCACAATAAAAATGAGAATGCCAAAAAATAAAAATAAAAAATTGGAGGCTGGAGGAATATCATAGTGGGTAGGGCGCTTTCTTTGCACCCTACCAACTCAAGACCACCCCAGAACCAACCCACGTTCAATTTCTAGCATTCCATAGGGTCCCCCAAGCCTAACACGAGTGATTTTTGAGTGCAAAGCCAGGAGTAACTTTTGAGCGCCACAGGGTGTGCCCTTCAAAAAAGGGAGAATGGGGGAAGAAAGGAAAAAATATGATAAACTATACACAGAATGTCTCAGTGCCTCAAAAATGTTACTTTATCTTATAAAGGACAAACTTATCTCTGGATGGTCACAAGTTCACAAGTAAAATATCCACATAAATAAAAATTTCAGGACATCTCACCCCATTTTGCCCTCTACCAGCATAACTTTGAAAAAGTACCTTTGTTCATTGTTCAGACATGTCAGATGAAAAAGGACACTCTACAAGGTACTTTGCTCCAATGCTCAGTTGTAACCCTGCTAAAATTGGCATGTGCATGCTGAGTTTTCCTTGTCAGTAAAAAGTAAATTTTAAAAACATTTTTATTCAAGTATCATGGTTACAAGGTTATTCATAATGCATTTGTCTTTTTTCCCCCACAAAGTTGTTTATGATTGAGTTTCAGTCATTATAATGTACAACACCCTTCACCAGGGCACAATTTCCACCAGAAATGCCCCCAGTTTCCCTCATGCCCTCCCATGAATACCTCTGGGGAAGACATTCTTCTCTCTCTCTCTCTCTCTCTCTCTCTCTCTCTCTCTCTCTCTCTCTCTCTCTCTCTCTCTCTCTCCTCTCTCTCTCAGAAATTTTAAATGCCTCGTTCTAATCATAATATGGGGCCCTGATATAGTCAGTTTTACTTCCCAATTTCACTTCTTAACACCCAGAGATTTGAGTGTCCAACAAATATATATGTGTGAATTATTTGTCTTTTCCAGTTTCACAGCTGCTTTTGGGGCCATATATCACATTCAAAATAGTGCCAATGATGCCTGCCATCCTTGAAACAGAAAGTGAGATGCTTGCAGCTATAGGGAACTTTCTGTTTCAGACAACGCAAACTTCCTTTGGAATGTATCAAAGACCTTGGAACTAATATTCAATTCATCTATGACGCACAGGCCAGAATTTAAACATTTGAATTTTTTACAGAGAAATCATCTACTATAGATGACAAACAAACCCACAGCTGCCAAGGTCTATGATTCAGCTATGAGACAATTTTTTGAAACTTTTCCCATGATCTCAGTATTCTTGGACTCTATGAAGTGAAAGACTAAGCTGTTGGAGAAATAAAATGAAATAATTTAAAGATGAGTTATTAAAATCATTGAAAGTAAGCAGAATATTGATTTAAATTTGCTAATATTTTGAGTTTATTGTATTCTTATTCTGGACATATAGGTGAAGTTTATCAACATTTTAATTTTCTTTATATTGATCCTTCAATTATCAAATGCTAAAAAGATTTGATTGCTTTGTGTGAAGTGTTGTATAGTATTTTTCACTATCTAATAAGTGTTACCATCCAAATGTTTTCTTGCAAACTTTACCTGATTACTCTAACAAAAACAGAAGAAGTTTTTTTTGTTTTTAGGGCCACACCCAGTGATACTCAGGGGATACTCCTGGCTCTGTGCTCAGAAATCACTCTTGGTTGGCTTTGGGGGACCATATGCTCTACTCACTGTGCTAACACTCTGGCTCAACAGAAGAAGTTTTATATTTTATTTTATTTTGGGTATTTGGAGGCATAATCAGCAGTGTTCAGAGCATCATATGTGGTATTGGGGTTTGACCCACGCTTGACCACTAGCAAAACAAGTGATTTAGATCCTGTACTATCACCCCACCTAGAACTTCTGTTGTAGAGCCTCACTAAGAAAGAAGCTTCACAAATAATTAACATCGTTTACATTCCAGACATTGTACTCTATACTCTTTTATAATTGTAAACACTCAATTTAGGTTGATTTCAAATGGGAAATGAATTACATTTTTTTATGTATTAAATTAAACAAGTTACCATGGATTCAGCAGCTTAAAATGCTAGCTCTCGGTTCTGTAAGCAGAAGTAAAACTGGTTTCTTTGCTCCATTTCATGAGGCTAAAATCAAACTATCAGCCAGGTTGTATGCCTATGGTGACCTATAGTTTTTTTTTCAAAGGAGAATTCTATTCCCTTGGCTATAGAAACGAGTTGTACTATACTTTGTGGCCTATCAGCAGGGAGCTGCTCTCAGCATCTAGACAACACTGATGTTTTGACCAAATTCATCTTCAAGGCCAGTGCTGGAGATTCTTTTGTGTTGAATCCTCTTCACTCTTTAAATATGTCTAGAAAGGTCCTATTCTCTTTTGCAGAATTATCTGATCAGATGAGGACACCTTAGAATAACCTCTCTTTCTTAATGCCAACTGATTTGAAATCTAATCACATCTGCAAAAGTCCTTCCTAGTAGCCCCTAGATCAATATTTTATTAAAATAAGCAGAAGAAGCTGTGTATACACCAGGGACCAAGAAACCTTTAAAGACAACCTTAGAATTCTGCTGATCCATCACACAAGTATCCAATCCAAAAGTTCTGTGGGCTGCATTTTCAAGTGCAGGTTTACTGAAGAATAATTAGCTCCCTTGGGGGGCCTAAGCATTAGCACAGTGGGTACTTGTTTGCCTTGCATGTGACCAACCCGGGTTCAATCCCTAGCATTCCATATAGTCCCCCGAGCCTGCCAGGAGTGATTCCTGAGCACAGAACCAAAAGTAGCCCCTATATGTCATTGGGTGTGGTCCAGAAAGGAAGTAAGAAAGAAAAAAAAAAAAAGGAAAGAAAGAAGCAAAGAGGGGCTGGAGCAGTGGTGCAAAGCGGTAAGGCGTCTGCCTTGCCTGCGCTAGCCTAGGACATACCGTGGTTCCACCTCCTCAGTGTCCCATATGGTCCCCCAAGCCAGGAGCGATTTCTGAGCACATAACCTTGAGAGTCACCGGGTGTGCCCAAAAAACAAAACAATAAGAGAGAAAAAGAAGAAAAGAGAAAGAGAAAGAGGGGCCAGAGAGATAGCATGGAAGTAAGGCATTTGCTTTGCATGCAGAAGGTCGGTAGTTCGAATCCCGGCATCCCATATGGTCCCCTGAGCCTGCCAGGAGCGATTTCTGAGCCTAGAGCCAGGAGTAACCCCTGAGCACTGCTGGGTGTGACTCAGAAACCAAAAACCATAAAAAAGAAAAGAAAAAGAAAAAAAGAAAAAGAAGGGAAGAAAGAAAGAGAAGGAAGGAAGGAGGGAAGGAAGGAGGGAAGGAAGGAGGGAAGGAGGGAGGAAGGGGAAGGAAGGGGAAGGAAAGAGAAGGAAAGGGGGAAGGAAAAAGGGAAGGAAAAAGGGAAGGAAAAAGGAAAGGAAAAAGGAAAGGAAGAAAGGAAAGGAAAGGAAGAAAGGAAAGGAGAGGAGAGGGGAGGGCAGGGGAGGGCAGGGCTGGGGAGGGAAAAGGAAGAAGGGAGAAGGAAAGGGAAGGGAGAAGGGAAGGGAAGGAGGGTGAAGGGAGAGGGAAGGGAAAGGGAGGGAGAAGGGAAGGGGAGGGAGGAGGGAAGGGAAAGGGAGGGAGGAGGGAAAGGAAGGGGAGGGGAGGGAAAGGGGAGGGAAATGAAGGGAAGGGAAAGGGAAGGGGAGGAAAAGGGAAGGGGAGGGAAAGGGAAGAAAAAGGAAACGGAAGGGAAAGGGAAGGGAAGAGGAAGGAAGGGAAGGGGAAGGGAAGGAAGGGAAGGGAAAGGAAGGAAGGAAGGAAAAGAAAAGAAAGATGTAAGGAAAGGGCTGGAGAGATAGCACATCGGTAGGGCTTTTCCCTTGCATGCAGCTGATTCAGGACAAATGGTGGTTTGAATCCCGGACTCCTATAGGGCATCAAGAGTGATTTCTGAGCTCAGATCCAGGAGTAATCCCTGAGGGCTGCCGGTGTGATTCAAACACAGAAGTAGAGGAGGAGGAGGAGGAAGAGGAGGAGGAAGAGGAGAGGAGGAGGAGGAAGAGGAGAGGAGGAGGAGGAAGAGGAGAGGAGGAGGAGGAAGAGGAGAGGAGGAGGAGGGAACTTCCAGTCTGATTCAGGTAGTTGATAACATTTATTCAGATTAGCCTGCAAGACTAAAAGATCTTGGATTTTCAGACCAGAGCGATAGTACAGTGGGTAGGGTATTTGCCTTGCATTCAGATGACCCAGTGTGATCCCTGGCATCCCATAGTCACTGGGCATGTTCTCGAGTACTGAGCACTAAATGTGTGGCCCCAAAGTCAAAATAAATAATGAAAGATTTTGTATTTTTGTCGACTGCAGCTAGTTGTTACTTAGTGGTCCCAGACATGCTCTCCAGTCTCCTGCCTGGAAACCCTTCTCTTAGGCAAAATATGGTGTTAGCTTTTTGAAGTCCATGAAGAGAATGCCTTTCTCCATTATGCTAAAAGCAGAGTCTTCGAGGACAGAGTCTAGTGATGGGAGAGACCTCATGCAGAGCCTCTGAGATAAAGGCAAATTGGAAGTTTACCTAAAAGTTATATAAAATTATTCCTGAGGTCACTTTGTGGTGTGTGCCACAAGTCTATGCTCTTAGCAACTGTGAAAGAAATTAGATCAAGTTAGGTTTTGGGAAGGAGAGAGGAGGTCTCTCAAGCAGTGTTCAAGGCATCTGAGTCCTCTCCTAGTCATTCTTGCCCACAGATTCAGTGTTCAACATCAGGGTTCAAAATATAGTCCTACTTAGGTCCTGTAGTGCTGGGTTGACCAGGTTCAGGTGGCTTTAGAGTCGGACCAGGTGCTATTCGTACTATATATAGAGATGCTTACAAGCCCTCAGGGATCAGTTGGTTTCAGTTGCATTCATGCCAGATGCCTGAACCCTTATACTATCTCCCCCAGATGAGCCTTTTAATTATTTTTTTAGATATCAATGAATGGGGCCTGGGGATGAATGAAAAATGCACAGTAGTTGCTGCCAGGATGTCCTCCATTGCTTCAGAGAGTATCTAAACTCAGACACCAGATCTGGTAACATTGTCTTAGTTTGAATTCCAGCTCTCTGACAGATTGCCCATGAAGCTTTACCTCTACTAGCCTGAGTTTCCTCTCATAAAAGAAAACTGTAGGGTTTTTCTTAAGGTCCTTTATTAGGATTAGGAACCATTTGTGAAACCTGACAGAAGTAAAGATTCAGTTCTAATTAGATGTTAATTCATTGTCAGTACGTTTCTTTCTTTTTAACTATATGAGACCTCTATCTTCTTGATGTGATAATTTTGGTATGTTCTACCCTCTTTTCCCAGAGCTAGAGAGAGCATCTTCTTCTTTAAATACATATAGTGAAGCCCATATTTAATCTGTTTATATTTTTATGGTGCCAATGATCGCTATTTCTCAACATTTATGTCTTTCCAAACTATTAAATATCTTTTAAAAACTACATATTGTATAAAATCTAACATGTTTTTTAATTGTTATTGCTTTCTTTAGCTGAGGATGAGTAGTAACTATGATTAAGACATGATAGAATCTTGGGGCCAGAGAGACTGTAGACCAGGCAAGTTGGTGTCAGCTTATATGTGGCTAACTCAGGTTAGATCCCTAGCTTCCCAAATGATCCCCCCTAGACCCACAAAAAAGATACCTTAGGACAGAAGCCAGAAGTAAGCCCCAACTACCACCAAGTGTGGCCCAAAAGCAAAAATAAAGCAATCAAGCAAAACAAAATGGTAGAATCTGATGAGTATTGGTGGTTTTCAGGAATGTTATTTGTATATACAAGAACAAATGTTATCATAATATAGGCAATGTATGATATGTATGGGTTTGTATGCATAATCCAATAGTATAATCCATAATTTAGCTGTATTTATAAGAGGTCATCATTGCTCACAAAACCAAATATCCAAACAGCACATTGGAGAAAAGTTAAATCAACTTTACTGAATTAAATTGAATTGACCAATTCTCAGCTCAGCTCTACAACAAATTTTCTACAACAGCAAAAATGAAATAGGCTTTGTTTTTCTATTCTGGGACTTAAAGAGTGTTGCTAAGGAAACAAAACTCATACATATGAGATGGACATAATATAAGATGACATAGGATTGCATTACAATAATATAAATATATATTCCAATTATATAAATGGGTAATGATATAGGATCTCACAGGAGGGAGGAGGGATTAGGGAGGGCTTACTAGGGAGACTTTAGATAGGTTTGGATTATAAGTAGGATTTGCAGTGGGAGAGAAAAAGTAATAAAATAGAAGTTCAAGGATGGGACATTTCAGAGGTTTCTGGTAGAACCAATTTTAACCTCTTGACAAAGATTTATGATTAAGGATTTATGTTAAGGAGAGATGAGTAAAGCATTTAAAACATTATTAAGTTTTCTTCATTTTTTTTTCACAGTCTATAAAAGGATTGGAATGCAGATGTCTATTCCATATATGAAAACTGTATCCAAATGTGAAGAGACATGTCACATAGCAACATTGCCATACTTGAAGTACTACCACAAAAACCATTAGTTTCATTTTTTTTGTCAGAAAATGACACCATCGATTTTCTCAGTTACAAAGACATATTGGCAAGAACAAAACAGGATAGTAATTTCTTAATTAAAAGACGTCACAAAATATGAAATGCTTCACCTTCTTTGACAATTATGTCAGTTGAAAATAGTTTAGTTTTATTTAGGGGCCAGAGCAATTGTACAGCAGGTAGGGTGTTTGCCTTGCATGCAGCCAATCCAAGTTCAATCCCCGGGCTTTCCATGTTGTTCCCAAAGCTCTGCCAGAAACTTGTTCCTGAACACAGGAGTAACCCCTGAGCACTGCTCAGTGTGTTCCTCTTCAAAAATAAAAATAAAAAAAGAAAAAAGGAAAAAAGTTTTGTTTTATCTTTCTTTTGACTCCCACAATGAAACTTTGAATTGAAAGAATGGTTTACAGGTAACTACAATTTCTTTTTCTGTTCTTGTTGTTGTTGGTTTGGGGCCACGTCCACTGATACTACTGGCTCTGTGCTTAGGGATCACACCTCCTGGGCTCAGCGGGCCATATATGGTGTGGGGGATTGAATCTTAGTTGGCCATATGCAAGGCAAGTTCCCTAACTACTGTACTATCTCTCTGGCCCCACCCATATCCTCTTTTAATAACCTAGCTACAAAGTTCAATTTCACTGTATGTCAAAGTAGAATTTTGGGAAGGGTTATTTTGTTTTGTTTTATTTTGTGTGCCATATCCAGCAATGCTCAAGGATTTATCTTGATTTTGAGCTAAGAAATCACTCCTGGCAGGCTCTGGATGCCATGTAGCATGTGGCATCAAACCCAGGTCTGCTACATGCAAAGTAAAATACACTGCCCACTGCATTATTGCTGTAGCCCTAAAGAATGTATTTGAGGTGACAATTTTTGTTTTGTTTTGTGAGTTCGGGATCACACCTAGCTTTGCTCAGACTTATTTCTGGTTCTGTGCTCAGAGATCACTCCTGGTTCCATGTACCAGGCAAGTACTTTATCCCCTGTGTTATTTCTCTAGACCCTTATATAAATATTTTCAAGTTGACAAATCATAAAAGGGGATATTATTAGTTGAGAAAGATAATTAAATATTATATTTTCTTTTTTATTGTTTTCTGTTTTTTTGTTTTTTGGGTCACACCCAGCAGCACTCAGGTGTTACTCCTGGCTCTATGCCCAGAAATTGTCCCTGCAGGTTCGGGGGACCATATGAGGGGACCGGGATTTGAACCACCATCCTGCATGCAAGGCAAATGCCCTGCCTCCATGCTATCTCTCTGGCTCCTAAATATTACATTTTATAATTGTTTATTATGTTATTATATTTTAGAATATCTCAAACCAAGTCCTGCAATAAACTGTTGGAGTCTGTAGGAAAGATAGAAATAGTTTAATGCTGAAATCTACTTTCTCCTAGCTGTAAATTCTTTGTCTAGTAAATACAAGCCATTTAGTTCCATAAAATGCAACACACCATATCTCCTCAGCTACTTTAGTACATCTTGAATGTGTCTTCTAACTGAAAAAGAATTCAGCCCATAAATTCTCCCTGAAGCCATGAAACCAGAGTGAGAAATGTCTAATTTATTTCTGGGATCAATATTGATAGTGGCATCAAATAAATGAGTTTGATTTTCTCTTTTCAAAACTCAAGGATGCAAGTAATGCAATCTTAAGTGACAAAGAATAAATAACTAGAGGGGATAGGGATCCAGGGTGGTTCTATCTCCATTTGTGCTAGAACATAAGCTAATTGTTTATTTGAAACCTTTTATCTATTTTCAAGTCAGACCAGAGGGAGGGAAAGGATTGGAGGTCTGTTTCGTGTCCACTTTAGATGTAAGCTGGATCAGGAAGATTGCTTGTTTCAGTGCAGGTTGTGAACTACATAAGGGTGGCTAGCTAAAGAAGCAAGTAAGATTAAACTCGCTTTCATTTGATTGTGAGTCCATGTGCTTATATAAGAATATATCTGATTGGGGGGTACATAGCAATAGAACAGTGAATAGGGTATTTGCCTTGCATTCATCTGATATAGATTTTATTCTTGGCATCCCATGGGGTTCCCTGAGTCACTCCAGGAATGAATCTTGAGCATAGAGATAGGAGTATATTCTGAGCACTGCTGGACATGGCCCAAACTCTCTCTCTCTCTCTCTCTCTCTCTCTCTCTCTCCCCTCTCTCTCTCTTTCTCTCTCTTTTCTCTCTCTCCATATATAAACATACATTAAACATACATACTTTTTTCTCATTTATTAAAAATGCTTCATGCATCTCATATGGTCCCTTAAGCCAGGAACGATTTCTGAGCACATAGCCAAAAGTAACCCCTGAGTGTCACTGGGTGTGGACCAAAACACAACAACAACAAAAATGCTCCATGTGAACTGTGGTATTCCTCCACTCCTGCCATTATCTTCTTAGAATATTTTATGAATTAAGATTTTTTTTTAACTTTCTACTGGCATATGTATTACAGGTTAGAATCAAACTGAAGCAGGATGAGGGCATGGAAAACCAAAGGTGCAAGTGGCAGGTTGTCACAGTTCCTGGCCAGTAATGGAGGTCTGGAGGAGGCTGGAGAGATTCATAGGCTTCCTTCAGCATATTAAAGCTAAGAAAAAGGAGCATGTGGGAAAACAAGATCCAAGAAATGCAACCACAATTTCGACTTTGAAGTCAATGTGAAAATATGGATGATTCCAGGCTTAAGTTAGAGCATAGCAATTTGGAGAATTTTCTGAAGTTCTATGTCTATCTCTAGCTGAATCTAGATGAATGCTGCTCATTAAAAGTGCTCACCTCCCTTATGAACCCATAAGCTGCTTATGGGAAAACAATATAATTTTACTCTTGTTCCTCTTCTCTGTATGGTCTAGAGCAAGATTTTTTACAAGAGTTTCAGCAAATATAAATTATAGTTTCAAAGATGTTAAATTGATAAAATCTACTAAGAATTTATTTTTGCAGAAGTTGGAATGACAGGCTTTCAAAGCATCCAGAGGGAAGTAGCTAGAAACCAGTTTGGATAGAAAAATCCAATATCTAAAGGGAGTAGGTGAATGTACAGATATACTTGGATAATATTCAAATATTGATGAAAGGCCAAAAATTATGTGTAGAGATTTTGAAAAATAAACACTAAGTGGAAAAATAAATATTGAGGAAAACTAATTTGTTTTTTGAACTAGCATATATTATTCCTTTAGAATATTCAGTTAGGGGGCTGGAGAGAGAGCATGGAGGTAAGGCATTTGCCTTGCATGCAGAAGGACAGTAGTTTGAATCCCGGCATCTCATATGGTCCCCCAAGCCTGCCAGGAGCGATTTCTGAGCATAGAGTCAGGAGTGACCCCTGAGCGCTGCCGGGTGTGACCCCCCCCCAAAAAAAAGAATATTTAGTTAGCTACAAATTTATATAAAATACTAAAAAATTATGAGACATACCTTACCATCAATGATTTTCAATGGTGGTGAGATTACATAGTTAAGAAAATTATATATATTATAAGCTTACATAATATATAATTATGTATTTATATATTATCTTTATGATGACACTCAGCTATTAGCCCCCATCTTCCTCTTCCCTTAAAATCTCTCCTTTTATATGTGAAAGCCCACCTGGACAGGTACTTTTGTCTCTCTTGACTTTCTTGGTATTGGTTTAATAAAGAAAGGTCAGTTTTTGGCTTGGAGCACTCTAAGAAACCACAAGACACATGAGGTGCAGACTGACTTCATGGTCTCTCCTGACTGGTCTGGCTTATTAACCCTTCATGGTTGCCCTACCTGCTTCAGACCATCAGCCCAAGGGGTTAGAAACATGACATGTGAGGTGATTTCACTTACAGATTTTATTTTACAATTATTTATATTCAATTTATTTTTATATATTTAATAATTTTATATACACACAAACATATGCACTTATAAAAGATATTGAAGAAATTGGGTGTGACTTGCAATGTTATAAAGTGCTTTTTTTAAAAAATGAAAATAAATAGGGGGCGGAGAGATGGTACAATGAGTAGGGTACTGGCCTTGCACACAGAAGACTTGAGTTCAATCTCTGGCACCCCATATGGTCCCCCAGCCTGCCAGGAGTAATCTCTGAGAGTAGGCCAGGAGTAAGTCGTGAGCGCTGCTGGCTGGGACCCAAAAACAAACAACGAAATAAAAGAGGGCAATATAAATACAGTCTCACTTGCCTGTAGTGAGATCATTGATCATCTGTGAAACAACACTTTCAGAGTAGAAGTAAAGCAGACTATGTAATGTGTGCCCTATTGGTTCTGTGCTAACAGAAAACACATGTGCATTTATATATACATTTATATACTTTGTAAACCTATTGTTATTAGGTACAATGCATGTTTGGATAAATACATTTAGTTCCATGTTTCTTTTTCTTTCAAGAGAGATTTCTTTTCTTTTTTTTTTGCCAAATGTGGTTAGCTGAGTAATCTAATTATTTCATTTGATATTTATTTATAAAGTTGAACTTGAAGGTTGAAGAATATAGTGTAAGTTAATTGTTTAAAGAAAGACTAATAATTAAAAAATAAATAAAAAGGTAATGAGATTATTTATAGGGTCCCTTTTTATGCTTTATGTAATAAGGTCATTTTTTCTTTTATTTTTTGAGGAAGCACACCCTCCAATATTCAGAGCTTATGGAAACCTGATTTGCCATATGCAAGGCAATTGCTTGACCTACTGTACTACCTCTTTGTCTCAATAATCAAGTCCTTTATATCTATAATATAAATTTAGATATTGAAAAGGACTGCTTCTATAAGATCATTTCAAAGTTAGCACTATTTTTAAAGAGTTGCATCAAATACAGTTTGACTCATTTTGCATCAAATACGGTTTAATTCATTTGACTCTGAAGTTTGGTTTCAGTGTTATTTATCCCACTTTACAATGTCACAGTCTATGACATGAAAAGGAAGTTCTCCTTTTCAGATAGAAGAAATTCTATAACTTATCACCAGGAAAAAAAAAAAGGCTGCCTTCTTATATATTGCTAAGTACTTATAAAAGTGAGGAACCCACATGCAAAAAGGATTGCAGCACATTGAGAAAAATACAACAGGAGTCGTGTATAGAGATGTAAACCCAGCCCTATGTTGCTGAGAGATTATCTGTCCTTGGACCTGAGAAACTGCAACCCAGGCATGGGCACGAATCCATACCCTGCAAATATCAGCCAAGGTTAAATGTAGATGAATGAAGATTCTGTTGTAGGATATCATGAGTCAAAGGCTATTAGAGAATATGGGAGTGGGTTTCGGACTACACTCAGTACTGCTCAGGACTTGCTTTTGGCTTTGTGATGAGAGACCATATGTGGCAGCTGGTATTAAACATGGGTCTGCCTATGCAAAGCAAGCTCTAACCCCTATACTATCTACTTCCAGTTAAAGTTTAGTTTAATTAATAATTCAATTTTAAATACAGATGTGAAGTTTATTCCTGATACTTCATTGAAAATAGCCTCAGAGGATCTGAAACCAAAGCCTGCCTTTGAATGTGAAGAGAAAATGAAGTTTTTCCCCCCCAAGTCTTCTTGCTTTGGATCCTAGTATGCATATACTAAAAAATGAGTGGTAAGGAGCCTTTTTCCATTAAAATATTAGTTAATATTTACACTCTCCATAAAACAGAGGCTTTTTTTTGGGTACGGGCCACAACCTATTGGTACTCAGGTATTACTCCTGGCTCTGCACTCAGGAATCATTTCTCATGAGTTTAAGGGATCAAAAGGGATGCCATGGATTCAATCAATAGGGATTGAACCCAGCTTGGCTGTGTACAATAACTTGTAAATTCAAAGTAGATGGTATGTACCAATCAGAGGAATGTCTTTTGATGCTTTCAAATAGTTTCTGGTCATTTATTAACTCATATGTTGTCACATGTTCAGAAATTATTAGAAATACTTAATGGAAGTGTTACAAGCTTTATTTTCTGAGAAGATGAACAATAAAACACTTTGGTATAAACTTTCAATCATAAGAGCTTAATGTGTCAGTGACTTCAAAGCTGTTTGCTGCAATATCACCCTGAAAATAGCCAGAAAAAAATACCAGTAAGTGCCTGATTTCTTGGCATACCTAAAATAAGCTTGCTAAGAAGCCCAGAGTCTTTTTTTTTTTTTTTGATGGTGCCTTCTTTGGAAATATCTAGATTTCTTATTCTTCTCTTGGGGAGAATATTGGAAGATCTGGTTTGACATGATTTCTGGTATGGCTGTGTAGTTTGGTCTGCACTCAGTATTACCTGAAAAACAGTGGCCTCTTTTCCTTTCTCAGATATTTAAATTTACTTTTGCTCTCTCCTCCTGTTGCTTTTATATTTTACCAAGCATCAACAAAATCCCATAGTGCTTCTTATTCTCTTCTCCCTTTCTTCACCACACACTTGTGTCCTGAAATTCTGCTTTGAGCAATGATCAATAATAGAAGTTTGTCTGAGAATTGCTCCAATGTGAAGATGTGAAACATTCAATGTCAGTTTCCATTAAGGAGCATGAGAAGATCTTCATTCTCCTTTCACATATCAAGTCAGATCCCATGCATTATGAGATGGGGACAATAATGAAAAGGAATAGAAGAGAGAAGATGGGAGCTAGAGGTACCTAAATAAAACTCACTCCCCACAAATAAGAGCATGTGCTTTAAAAATAAGAATTTTTGGGGTCTGAGCATTAATTCAGCAGGTAGGACAATCAGCCGATCTGGGTTAGATCTCTGGCATCCATGTGGATTACCGAGCCCACCAGGAGAGATTTCTGAGCACGGAGCTAGTAGCAATCCCTGAGTACTGTCAGGTGTATCCCAAAAACAAACAAACAAAAGAGTGTTTGCACTGTCTTCTGAAGTTTGATTATGTTCTATCCAATAAAGTGCCTCATCTGAATGCTGTTCCAGGTATTGTATACACAGTAGGCAGGCTATCCTGTGTTGTTGCTAGAGATGAACATAAAAAAGAGAAGTGATGGGAAGGTTGAAAGAACAGAGAAAAGATCTTTATTGAATTGGCTATATGTTTATGTTAAAATCAGCAACAGTTGATTTATACGTGTGAGTGAATGTGTATAGAACTGATAGTATAAAGATGGCTGCAGGTATCATGTATATCTACAGAGACATCAATGTATATGATGGAAAGCTGGCCTGTGGTATATGAGGTCCAAGATATTATCCTGGGTTTAGAAGGCACAAGTGGTTATTTCCTTACTGTTTTCATTATGTCATATAAGCAGAAATGTTCTCTTAGGGAAAAGGAAAACTTTTGTATAGGCAAAAGAATGTTTGTGAAAAGGCAACTTAAAATCTGTGCCTTAAATGAGAGAAAGAAGTGACATTCTAATACAATGCCCTTGTCAGGATGTATTAGAGGAAATTTATATCACTGACAAGCTCAATAAGGTGGCATTTGTATGCTACTGACAGTGGTACAATAAGTTGTGGGAATGAATTTAAAATGGGGAGGGTAAGAAAGATAAAACTGAAAGAGAGATGACTAGAAAAAACACCCCATGGGAAAAAATAAAGTATTTCACCATATGTAACTATCCCTAAATATTGTAACATATGATTTTCAGTGGTGGATCTCTATGGACACATTGTCTGATATTTTAAACCAAGTATTCAGGTGCACTTTGGATGAAAATCATTATCTCTGACTTAAGCCAAGAACTTGTCTCCCTTGTGGCACTTTAGCTGTTAGTATCACAGAGAATAAGTTGATTCTGTTGAAGAAGGTGTCCAGATTTCAGAAGAAAATGGAAAATTTATGGAGCCCCATGAGATAATGCTTTATTTGGGATTGTAATTATTAGTTAAGTAGATGGTTTATATGTAGTTCCAAGCCAAGAATAATCATGTTACTTTGAGTTAACAGAAATAAGTAAATCTAAATTCTGCTTACCACAAACAACTAGTTTCTTAACTATCATTCTTGGGCAATGAGCCATCTCGGACTCTGTCGCTGTCTTGATCACTGGCTATAACTGATCATTCTGGGAATAAGACTAGGACTATAGTTTTCACAATAATGTTGGCTTTGGACCACTTACTAGGGGAACTCCCTTCCGGAGAGAAGAGAAATTTAAGAGAGAGCAGATTTATGAGTCAGATTTGGCATAGACCAAAAAGTATTGCTAGGAAGATGGGTCTTGGCAGTCAAGAAGTAAGAGACATTAAATGGAGTTTAAGCAATTAAGTTTTTGGATTTATTTGTCCTGAAGTTCAAATGAGTTTTTGATAAAAACTTGATTAACTCTTGATTTAATTTTCTCTAAGTACTAAAAATTGCTCATGAATTGTAAAAGTTAGAACTGGATTGGGGAACCAGACAGATAGTACTGGGGTTAAGGTACTTTGTCTGTCTCCTATCCTGTTCTTTCACAGAATCCCTCCTGTATCACTGGGAATAGCCCTAGGGGCCTCCAAGCACCTTATAGGATGTTACCCCCCAAGACATCAGATGCAGTTCTAGAAGAGACGCTTGAGCACTGCCAGGGTGACCCATGTCCTCCATGACACCGTAGGACCCCAGTAGCAAAGTTGAGCCTCACATTAAACTGCCAGCCTGATTGAGCAAGAATCATTGGAAAAGGTCCTGGACTCACTAATCATCACTTGCAAAAAACAAAACAGCAAAGCAAAAGTTGATATTGGGAGGAATTAGTGACCCATATGTACCAAGAGATCTTGTCTTTGAACCTGACAGCTCTGCTATCTGCCAATCTGGCATCACAAGTGGTCTGTAGTGGTCTGTAGCTGCACCACAACTGGATATGTATTGCAGAGAGATACACTCTCCACAGAGCACCACAGCGGAGGAACACATGTGTGAGTACTGCAAACTAGAGGTGTGACTTTCTTCTTAAGCACATGGAAAGCTCCATAGTGACTCCTGGTGAGCACCATAGCCAGAGCATGCGAGCCTCAACTAAGAGTACAGAAGTTCATTTGCAAGCACTACACCCTTGGTGAGCACTTCTGAGGAGTCCGTGAACACTGAAACCTCATGCAACATTTCTGGCAAGACCTCTACAGCCAGGTGTGTGTGCAGAGTGTGAGTATCAGAGCAGCAGCAACACTTGATAGGAGACATGGGGGAGGTGGTAGTATAAAATATAAAATAAATAACTAATATGTACAATATAAAAAGTAGATTTGGGGACTGGAGCAATAGTTCAGAGGGTAAGTAACTTGCTTTGCATATGGCCAACTCTGGCTAATTCTGGTACAACATATGGTATCCTGAACACTAGCCAATGGTCACTACTAAGCACAGAGATCAGAATAGCTCTTGAGCACTGCTGGCTATGGCTAAACAATTAAGGAAATTAAAATGAACTAGATTTAATATACCATATTTTTCGGCATATAAGACAACTTTTTAATCCATGATAAACTTCTTAAAAGTTGGGGCTCATCTTATATGCTGGCATACAGCATGCTGAAACTTACTCCAGCTTCAGGGATGAGTGATCTGCCCTCCTCTTATCACCAGCATTTCTTAATTCAGCTTTTATGGGACACAGAGGAGGCGCTCTGTTTTCCTCTAGCCATCCTATTAATCACTGCACCCCAGCCAGCTGCTCTTGGAGGAGCCCCCTCTCCCTGCTTTCAATGTAGATCACAATAAAAAATCCCAGTCACTCACTACAAATGACAAACATAAAGTGATTGTTGGCACTCCAAAATCTAGCTTTATTAAATATATACTGTTAACCTTTGAGGGTTCTACTCTTTTTCTCTTACATTTTTTAATTTCCATTTGGTGTGCATTAAAAGAGAGGTAGTCTTATACAACGAATATAGCCCAAACGCTATATTTAAGAGGAAAAGTAGGGAGTCTTCTTATACACCCAGTCATCTTAAATGCTGTAAAATATGGTATTACTGTTATTGTAATAATTTTAAGTGCTGAGCAAACAAGTAACTTCTGTTGCTAAGACGTAAAACTTTTTAAAAAAAAACTTTTTTTAAATGTCTAAATGATAATAAAAAAAAAAAACAAATATCAAAAACTTTCCTGTCCTAATCACTTAAGTCTTAGGAAGACAAGACATGACTTTGAGAAGGGAGAATATTGCAATATAGCATTTGATTCATTCTGATTTGCTCTTTTATTTCTTTTATCTGTATAGCACTGGGGATCTAAGTACACTACTGTTGAGTTATATCCTTGCACACACCCTATGTTATATCCGAACACATTTTTCTACTCTTAAGAACAGAAACCTGAATGGCCAAACTATTCCTCTTGAAATGGGAGGTAGGACAACAACGGAGGGGTAGGGAGGACAATTTGGGGATGGGAATCCCCCCTGATTTTATGTAAATATGTACCTAAAATGTTATTGTCAACAATATGTAAGACACTATGATCAAAATAAAAATTATATTAAAAAAAAAGAAATATTTATATCCAGGCAATTCAGGTTAGTTACATAATGTAAGGTGTGGGAAGCAGCATACTAATAATCATGTAAAACAAAACAAAAATCAGTGACAAAATCCAGATTATTACATTATATATTACATTCCTATATTATTGCTATATTCCTATATTACATTCCTATATTATTTTCTCTTTGTTACCCCATGACACCTGAGGTCCCTTTAATTGGACCTTTGACATAGTTTGAACATGCTATTTCTCATAATTTGATGTGTAATATGCTTTCCACTAATAGTAATTTTGATTTTTATAGTCTGATTTTATTCCTACCCATTCTTCAAAAATTTTCAAAGCTTAGAAAGTCTGCCATCGCATCTTTGCTCTTGATCAAAACTTCACCCCTTCTCTAGAAAAATTGTTTGATTGACAAAGCCAGAACAAATACTTAATTAACAATTAAATTAATCTATTCCTTTCATAGAAAAATTACTATCCTTCTTGCTCTCACCCTCAAATCAATAAATAACAACACAGTACGTATTACAAGCAATGAAACTGAAGGATACCAGGATACCAGAATGCATCTTTTTAAAGTAGAAAAAAATCCAAAGCAAGTTCTTTACATAATTTTATATATGTGTATTTATTTATACATAAATATAATTTAAAGTCTCCCAAACCATATTGCAGAAGTCAGTGACATCATTTATAGAACAATTAAGAAAAAAATTATCTAGTCTTTAAAAAAGAAGTCCTATCTCTGCATTTGTTTTTATTTTTTGTTTGTTTTTCAGTTATACGTGGCAATGCTCCATCTGGCTGGATCAAAAAGGAGGAACAGGGGTCAAACCTGAGGCTCCCACAAGAGCAATATACACTAAATCCTTCTGAGTCATCTCCCTGGTTTCCTGTTTTCTTTTTTATTGTGATGTTTGATAGTCTTAACAAAATGGAGGCAGAAGACAAGTAAACTTTGCTTAATTAATTTCTAAAGTTTTTATAATTAAAAATCTGGACCTTAATCATGACCCATGTTACTGATGTTTAGAGTGTGACTTCCTCTGATTAGAGATTTTGAAATGTTAATATGGTGCTTGCAAAGAAATATTGAGAGGACAGGTAAGGTGTTTGGCTTACATGAGGCCCACCAGGTTTAGATCCCCAGTCCTATATGGTCCTTAAACAAGGCAAGGATTAATCCTGAGAATTGCTGGGTGTGGCTCCCAAATAAGCAAACATACATAAAGAGTCCCTTAAATAACTTTGACTACATTATTTTTGTAATTTTACTTTTTATTTGTTATTTATTTAACTATCTATATGTTTTACAACAGAATCAGAATTATTGTTTTATGCTTAAAGTGCTGCTACACTGTGTCTACCATCAAAGTGCCAATATGGAAATGTGCATTTGTGTAGTGAAGTATTAATGGGAGAAATGCCAATTAAACTCATCTTAGATGCTTAGATAAAGCATTTATATTATTGTGTCATATCAATTCTACTTTATTTTGCATTTTCTATGGATCAAGCATATTACTTTACAACTTTATAATTGTTGGTCTGTTGATGAAACATGAGAAACAGTTTTTTTCTACACTCTTTCTGTACAAATAAAATTTTTATATGAATTTTTTAAAAAAAAAAACAAACTTTTTTTAAATGTCTAAATGATAATAAAAAAAAACAAATATCAAAAACTTTCCTGTCCTAATCACTTAAGTCTTAGGAAGACAAGACATGACTTTGAGAAGGGAGAATATTGCAATATAGCATTTGATTCATTCTGATTTGCTCTTTTATTTCTTTTATCTGTATAGCACTGGGGATCTAAGTACACTACTGTTGAGTTATATCCTTGCACACACCCTATGTTATATCCGAACACATTTTTCTACTCTTAAGAACAGAAACCTGAATGGCCAAACTATTCCTCTTGAACTTGTTTCTATTTACTTTATCCTTCTGTCTTCCCTTGATCTTCTCCATTCAGATGATTGAGTTGAGAATTTTAAGTTCTCATTATCATTTGAGAAACAATCTGAGAAACTGTGGCTATTAATTGTTGCTGGCCCTTTTAATGAAGAAGCAGGACTCAAATTATAAAACATATATGAGGTAGATATTGCCAAAAGGCCATTTATTTTTTTTGTGGGGGGGGAGACACAACTGATTATTGTGCACATGGCTGACTCTTAGTTTTGTCCTCAGGGATTACTCCTGGTTGGCTCAGGCTACCAATCAAGGGTAACATGCTTGTATGTTCTGGGTAAAGGGTGAGAAAGTTTGAGGTTTTTCCCAGATGACAAATTCATATTAGCAAGAAAGTAGGTGTGAATGGCGATTGTAAAGTGCACTTGTTTCCTTTTGCTGCTCTCACAGATTTCCATAAGCTCTATGACTTCGGACAGCACACATTCATCTTTAATATTTCAGAATGTCATAGGCTGCAGCATTTTCCTCAGGGTTATAGCAGAGGTGTTGGTAAGACTGCTTTAACTTTGGGAAGCCTTGGGGAGGACATTTTTTGGTCTTTTCCAGTGTTTAGATGTTGTCCTTGCTTCTTGGCTTGTGGTTCTTCTACATCTTCAAAATCAGGAGTGGCATATTGAGTCACTCTAATACACTTTCATCTCTCTCTCTCTCTCTCTTTCTCTCTCTCTCTCTCTCTCTCTCTCTCGTTAAGGATCCTTAGGATTACTTTGGACCACCTCTTTATATGAGGATATTTTCATTCAAATGATGGGCAATCTTAATTTCATTATATCTTAATCTTCCCTTTTGATATAACATAACATAGTTACAGCTTCTAGTGTTAGGATGTGGACATCTAGATGTGTATGTATTATAGTAGTCAAATTGACTAACTCCAAGATTTGGGATGGTGGTGCTTGAGCTATAGCTAGCAGTTCTGGGGGCAACTCCAGGCTCTGCTTGTGGGTTAGTCCTGGTACCATGTGCTAAAGTATTTGCAAGGTAATTTCTTTAAATACTATACTATTTTCTGACTCTCTAAGACTTTTGTACCTGAAAAGCTGTGAAGATAATGATGTCAATGACAGAAATAAGAAAGCTTAGAAGGGAAACTGATATGTGAGCAAATTATGGTGAAAAATGCTGACTTTTACTTAATGGTATTCTGTTCAAATTAAATTCACCAAAATGCAATTATTGAGACCGCTGGGTGAGAAATTCTGTTATCTGACTACTATGCTAAGATTTATTCCATGTTCTTTATTTTGCTATTTGAGTATTTCATTCAATAATGTTTTACGTGTAAAGAAAACAAATGTTTGCTGTGCACTATAGAAATTTATGTTATGATGACTATGTCACTATTCCAAAAATGACATATTTTGACTTTAAGTTTTTTGTTTTTATTATTTTTGCTTTGGGGCCACAACCAGAAGTTCTCAGGAGTAAATGCTGGTATTATGCTCAGGAATCACTCCTGGCTGGACTTAGGGGACTATAGGGGATCCTATAGATTGAAGCCAGGTTGGTCACATGCAAGGCAAGCTCCCCTATCTGCTGTACTAACTCTATAGTCCCTTTAAGATAATTTTTCATATGCACATTGTTTTATGTTATTTAAAAGAAATATATAAGATCTGAGCCCCACCTACCACAACCATCTTTGCTGCAGAGAAAATGTCTTAGTTCCTCCATCAAGCTCCAAAAGAAAATAATGGCCACCAATACTTCCCAGATAGTCTGGTCCTGGCTACACCTTTGTAGCATTCTCAGCAAGAGGTGAGGGAATATTCCTCTTTATGCATGAACTACAGCAGCCCAATGCCACTACCTACACATTCTGACAGAAACAGTCCAGCACCTAGACTGAAATCAAACAATATGAGCAGCTAAATTCTTCCAGGTGACATCAGACTTCAGGGCTGGGATTGGGCCAAGCTTTCCTGTGCCCAAACTGCCACTGGAAAACTCTGCAGCCCTGTGCACTGCCACCATATTTCTGGCAGAATAATCTGAGTCCTCAACCAAGCTCCAAAACAAACTAATAGCCACTGATACTTTTCAGGTAGTCTGGTCCTGATTGATACTTCTGTGGTATTCTCAGAAAGGGGGGCTGGGCAGATTACCCTTTCTGCATAAAGTACAACAGCCCAGTTCTACACCCTGAAGTCTCCAGCAGAAAACAGCCCAGTTTAACCTTATCAAACTACCAAGCCACAGCATTTATTTTAGATCAATAAGTTTATTTTAGATCTATAAATCCTGGGCTGATACCTCAATATCTTACAGTAGTATCAACTCAGTAATAGAGCAGGAAATCTGATGGGAACGTTGCATGGTATTCTACCAAACTCAGTGAGCCTAACAATAACACAGGAGGCTCAACTAGCAGCATCCTCTACACATTAAGTCTTTAAACACTGACTTTCGAGATAGAAAATGGACTGATCGAATAATAATTTCAAATTGGTGTATGTTAATCTAAGTTTTAATGATTCCACTTGCCTCTGTGTTGAAATAAATAATATAAAGTAAATTTGTGTTCTGTGTGGAGGCAGGCTATGGTAATGATGGTGGGGATATTGGGGACACTGAAAGAAAGTTTACTCTGTTGGTGAGATTGGTGTTTGGAAAGTTGATGACTGAAACAACTATATTATGAACAACAAAATTATATTATGAACACCATGAAATCATGGTGTTATAATAAAAATTAGAAAATAAATATCTAATATAATGACATTGGTATTTTAATAAAGTTCTATATAGCTCCATTTAAAGACCCCTTTACATAGTAGATATTTTAAGTCCAGAGACAATTTTCCTCATAACTAAAAACATACTAGTTGGCCATGATTCAAAACATTTTCAGATAGTTGCACATATCACTAACAGGCACCACTGTGAATGTTTTTATTATTCCAAATTGCATTCCAGAACCGATGCCAATACCTTACCATTTTGAGAAACTGATTTCCCAAATGTTTTGAGTTTACATTTTTTTCTGTAACTGGTCAAGGCAATGCTGATTGGGTACAATAAAAATAAAAGCAATATGAGCAGCTAAATAAGGAAAGGAAATAAGTAAGGAAAGTGTCTGGATTGTAGACTGTGAGTTCCTGGTTCTGATCCCCCAACTTCACACAAACACACATGGCCCGAGATATAAGCCAAAGGGAATGTCTTATGTGATGATGCCCCAAGCTTGATCCCCAGCATTGCATGGTACCCTGAGTACCTTCAAGAAACCCCTCAAACACTGCTATGTGTATCCTGAATCACCTCTCAAATTTAGCAACAATGCAAAAGTAATGCAGTACAATAATGCAAACATTATTGTGTTAACACAGAAATAGACAAGGAAAAATTATCAGTAACAGAGTAGACAGAAATCAGTACAGAGAACTTTGATATACTATATTTATTATTAATTAGTTGTAAAACTTTTCTGGGACGGGGCCGGGCGGTGGCGCTGGAGGTAAGGTGCCTGCCTTGCCTGCGCTAGCCTAGGACGGACCACGGTTCGATCCCCCGGCGTCCCATATGGTCCCCCAAGAAGCCAGGAGCAACTTCTGAGCGCATAGCCAGGAGTAAACCTGAGCGTCACAGGGTGTGGCCCAAAAACCAAAAAAAAAAAAAAAAAAAAAAAAAAACTTTTCTGGGACAAGTGATCATTTGTGGGAAAGGAGACCGTTATTTCTCTTTTTCATGCAACATGGAAAATAAATTTCAGGGGGCCGGAGAGTTAGCATGGAGGTAAGGCGTTTGCTTTGCATGCAGAAGGACAGTGGTTCGAATCCTGGCATCCCATATGGTCCCCTGTGCCTGCCAGAAATGATTTCTGAGCATAAAGCCAGGAGTAAACCCTGAGTGCTTCTGGGTGTGACCCAAAAACCAATAATAATAATAATAATAATAATAATAAATTTCAGGTGAAATATATACTTGCAAGATTAGTGACCTCCTGGACTACACTGATAGTGTAGGTTATCGGACGCTTATCTTGTATGCAGCAGACCTGACAGGGTTCAATACCCAGCACCACACATTGTCCCCTGAACCTTCTAGGAATGATTTTTCAGGGCAAAACCAGTAAGTTACCTCTGAGTCCTAACCACAGACAATTGTGACCTAAAATGAACAAAAATTAGTGAGTTGTGGCTTCTTAGAATGTTTTGAAAAGGGCCCGGAGAGATAGCACAGCGGTGTTTGCCTTGCAAGCAGCCGATCCAGGACCCAAGGTGGTTGGTTAGAATCCCGGTGTACCATATGGTCCCCCGTGCCTGCCAGGAGCTATTTCTGAGCAGACAGCCAGGAGTAACCCCTGAGCACCGCTGGGTGTGGCCCAAAAACCAAAAAAAAAATGTTTTGAAAAATATAGCAAAATATATTTACAATATAAAAAGTATTAGCCTTAAATTTAGTGTTATAAAGATGTCAATCTGCATTCAACACAAATTTTTGGGTGTTGTCATACATAGCATTGCTCAGGGCTTACTTTTCTCTCTGTACTTAAAGATTATTTCAGGTAGTATTTAGAGAACATATATCTAGGTCAGCCATGTACGAGGCAGGCACCTTACCTGCATTTTATCTCTTTCCCAACAAAGATAATATTAAAAACTTAAGAATAGAGAAATAGTACAAGAATTGAGGTGCTTACCTTACATGTGGCTGACCCCAGTTAGATCCCCAGAATTGTATATTATACAGATTTTTGAGCAGCACTAGAAGTGATCTCTAATCATAAAACCAGTACTAAGTCCTTAGTACCACTAGATATAGGCCATATGTCCCTCACTCCTAAAAACTTATAAATCAATCCAAATATGGGCACTTTAGAGAACATCAAACTAACAAAGAAGTCCAAAATATAGATAACGAGTGCCTATAAATCAATGAGGACAAGATGAAATAACACATTAAGACAATAAGCAATGATTGATGAAGATGGAGCTAATAACAAAGAGACAACAAATGAAAAGATGCTCAATAATGCCTGAATTTAAGCAAAGGAAAATAATATGAGATACCATTCACTATCATGACGTGAACAGGAATTTGAAATGATTAATCATATCATGGGTGACCAAGATAGAACACAACAGCTTCTTCAGATACTAACAAAGATTAAAATACTTTCCCTCCAGTGTTTTTGCAGTTTCTAAAAATGAAAAACAACTTTTATTTTTGTCTTATTTTATTGTGCTTGGGACTCATACTGGATCATATCTTGTGCTGTATGTGGATTCTGGCATCAAACTCAGGGCCTCACACATTTAAAATTATGTATACTCTACTATTTGAGATATATCTCTGGCCCTTAATTCTGTTCATTCATCAGTGGAGACCTATATAAAATATTAGTGGATAAAATAAAATTGTATGGGCCCGGAGAGATAGCACAGCGGTGTTTGCCTTGCAAGCAGCCGATCCAGGACCAAAAGGAGGTTGGTTCGAATCCTAGGGTCCCATATGGTCCCCCCGTGCCTGCCAGGAGCTATTTCTGAGCAGACAGCTAGGAGTAACCCCTGAGCACCACCGGGTGTGGCCCAAAAACCAAAAAAAAAAAAATTGTATGTGTTTGCATGGTCACATTTAAAAGATGTAAATACATGCAAAGCATGCTAAGAGTAAAATACATTTTTGAAAATTCTTTTATTATACCATTTATGAAAGTGTCAAAAAAATTTTAAAATGTTAATTTTGGACACACATTTAGGTAGTAAAAGGATCAAAAAACAGTGTGAAAACTACGTCCACCTACAGCTTTGAGACTGTGTTTATTTCTAGACAAGATTGGAAATGTTTAAATCTGAAGTTTAAATTTATTTGGTCATTTTTTTATTAAAACTTGATGCAAAAAAGGGAGAATAATCTTTTTTTGAATCTTGGCTATATGTTATTAAGATAATGTTAACAGTAGAGTCTTTTCATTCTTTGTATTTGGTAACTGTCACTTAAATATGATTTGTATGTTGTGCTCACAGATGTTTTTTAAGATTTTATTGAATAAAACTTGCTTATGATGTGAGGGAAGGGGCCAGAGAGATAGAACAGCAGCGTTTGCCTTGCAAGTAGCCGACCCAGGACCTAAGGTGGTTGGTTCGAATCTCGGTGTCCCATATGGTCCCTAGTGCCTGCCCGGGGCTATTTCTGAGCAGATAGCCAGGAGTAACCCCTGAGTGCCGCCAGGTGTGCCCCTCCCCAAAAAAGATGTGAGGGAAATGGGGGATATCGGTGAAAGGAAGGGTACATTGATGAAGGATGGAATGCATTATATGACTGAAACCCAACAATGAGCAATTTTGTAACCAAGGTGCATAAATAAAACAATTAATAAAAATAAATAAAAATATGTGAAAGGAGAGGAGAGGAAGTATGTGTTCAAGAGAATATGTGTCCCTTCAGAATGGAAAAAGCAAGAAATATAAAGACGATTCTCTCCTTTCCTGATAGGTCTCTCTCTCTCTCTTTCTTCTCTCTCTCCCTCTCTCCCTTTCCCTCTCTCTCCCTTTCTCTCTCTCCTCCTCTCTCTCACCTCTCTCCCCTCCCAGTCAGCTCTCTCCCTTTCCCTCTCTCTCCCTTTCTCTCTCTCCTCCTCTCTCTCACCTCTCTCCCCTCCCAGTCAGCTCTCTCTCTTTCTCTCTCTCTCTCTCCTCTCTCTCCTCTCTCCTCTTCAGTATTTCTCTCTCACTCACACAACACACACACACACACACACACACACACACAAACACACATCCCACCTTCTCTGGCTGTTATATATATATTCTGTTGGGACCATTCCCTGCATACCCTCAAGTGATTCCTGACTCTGCACCCATGAGCATCTCTGAGCAGTATTCTGGAAACCCTAGGAAGCCCTTGGGATTGACCCAGGTTGGCTGACTGCTGCATCTGAGCCAAGCCTCCTCCCTGCTCTGAATAAATTAAAAAAAATGTAAAGACAAGCAAGATTAAGGGATTACATGGGCTTGGAGAACAAACTCTTTGAGGTTTTCAGTTTATTCACATAAATGTAAAATTATCATAATCAATTTCTAATATTTTGTGACATTATTAGTGGCTAATACTCATTTCTTCCTTCTCCCTCTCTGCAGACATTTATACACATCTAACTTTCTATCTAGTTTTATTTCAGACTAATTTAAATAAGTAGAATTAGACCAAATATATTCTAGTTGCTTTTATTCTATTTGCATGTTGTTTATTATTTGTTTCTTTTGCTTTAAACATGCAAAACAAGTGTCCTACCACAGAGCTATATCCCTGGTCCACTTATTAGCATAATGTTTTTAGAATTCATCATGTCATGCATGTTTTAGTACTTATTAAAAAATTTGGGGGGGAGTGAGTGAGAAATGGCTGCATGTGGGGGTTTCCAGGCAGAGTGCTGATTGCTCTACCTGCAGAGTCTCCACCGGGCTGTGCTTCTTCTGAGGAACTGAGCACCGGAAGGGAGCCCTGTCCTACCCTTCTCTGTCTTTCCTGAACTCTGGAAGCTCTCCTCAGAGCCCTGGGAAGCGAACCCCAAAGAAACTACATTCGGAAGCTACCCAGCGAGCCAGTGAGTGAGTGAGAAATGGCTGCATGTGAGGGTTTCCAGGCAGAGTGCTGATTGCTCTACCTGCAGAGTCTCCACCGGGCTGTGCTTCTTCTGAGGAAACTGAGCACCGGAAGGGAGCCCTGTCCTACTCTTCTCTGTCTTTCCTGAACTCTGGAAGCTCTCCTCAGAGCCCTGGGAAGCAAACCCCAAAGAAACTACATTCGGGAGCTACCCAGCGAGCCAGTGAGTGAGTAAGAAATGGCTGGATGTGGGGGTTTCCAGGCAGAGTGCTGATTGCTCTACCTGCAGAGTCTCCACCGGGCTGTGCTTCTTCTGAGAAAACTGAGCACCGGAAGGGAGCCCTGTCCTACCCTTCTCTGTCTTTCCTGAACTCTGGAAGCTCTCCTCAGAGCCCTGGGAAGCGAACCCCAAAGAAACTACATTCGGAAGCTACCCAGCGAGCCAGTGACTCTCCTCAGAGTCCTGGGAAGTGAACCCCAAAAATACAGCATTCTGAAGCTGCCCAGCGAGCGAGTGAAAACTATGCCTGACCAGTGGGGCCCGACTGTGAAAAACTGTGAGTGCTGCCTGTGTGTGTGTCTCTGCTATCCTGTTGCGTGAACCTCCTGAGAGTGGGCTGAAAAGAGGCTCCAGAAGGCACTTAGCTCCACTTCGCTACGCAGCCGTGCGCTCTTTCTAAAAAAAGAACACCATCACAAGAAGAAAAAAACCACACTGAGAACTGTGCTGGATCACAGAAGCAAGAATTTCTCTCCAGACTGTCTTCTCTGCTGCGTGCTTCGGCCTAAGATTTGATCCTGTGTGAGGCTTCATCCACGGAGGACTCCCCTACCTTGGAGGCAAGTCGGCCCATCCAGAAACGGCGGAGCCAGAGAAGTGTGTTGCCTGCATCATATAACCAATGAATACCACCACAACACGTAGAAAAACCCACAATACAAGTGTGACAATGGGGAAACAACGCAGGCCAGCATCAGACATAGAGAATGAAGATGACAATTCTGATGACCAGTTAACGACCAACCAACTAATCAATCTCTCAGATAAGGACTTTAGAGTAGCAATATGGAATATACTCAAAGAACTCAAAGAAACCAAGAATAGAATAGAACAGAACACTAATAAGAATCAAGAAAATATGAAGACAGAAATCACAAAACTCCAAACTGAAATAACAGGTCAAATAACAGGCCTGAAAAAATCAGTAAATGAAGTGAATGACAAAATGGATAAGCTCTGGGACAGGGTATCAGAAGCTGAGAATAGACTTGGTGCTGTGGAAGATGAGATACATAACAATTACATACAACAGGAGACATTGGAAAAAAACATAAAACAAATGAACAGACAATGGAAAAATTAGGCAAAGAATGGGAACAGATGAAAATAGAGGTCTATGATAAGATCAACAGAAACAACTTAAGAATCATTGGAGTCCCAGAGACCCAGGAAGAAAATTTCCAGGAAGAATCAACAGTCAAGAACATCATTAAAGAGAAACTCCCAGAGCTAAAGAATATATGTGATCAAATCCTGCATGCTCGAAGAGTACCAACCAAAAGAGACACAAGAAAAACCACCCCAAGACACATCCTAGTCACAATGACAAATCCCACAGATAGAGACAGAATTCTGAAAACAGCAAGATCAAAAGGGGAAATTACATTCAAGCAAGCATCCTTGAGATTTACAGCAGACCTGTCACCAGAAACACTAAATGCCAGAAAGCAGTGGTGGGATATTGTGACAAGACTGAATGAAATGAATGCTTCACCTAGAATACTGTACCCAGCAAAACTCACTTTCCGGTTTGACGGAAGAATACATGGTTTCACAGACAAAAAACAGCTCAGAAACTTTACAGACTCAAAACCAGTCTTAAGAGAAAAACTGAAAGACCTAATCTAAGACAAGACTGACCAAAAGACACACCAAATTTCGATATAAAGATGGCATTAAATGCCAGGACAATTCTTTCTCTCAACGTCAATAGACTAAATGCACCAGTTAAGAGACACAGAGTGGCTAAATGGATCAAAAAACTCAACCTAACCTTCTGCTGCCTACAAGAAACGCACCTGAATAGTCAGAACAAACATAGACTCAAAATAAAAGGCTGGAGAAAAGTTATCCAAGCAAACAACACCCATAAAAAAGCTGGAGTGGCCATACTAATATCAGATAATGCAAACTTTATACTCAGGAAGGTTGTAAGGGACAAAGATGGACATTTTATATTAATCAAGGGGTATGTAGAGCAGGAAGAAATAACTCTCCTAAACATATATGCACCAAATGAGGGGCCAGCAAAATATTTAATACAACTGTTGACAAATCTGAAAAACAATATCAATAACAACACAATAATTGTGGGGGAACTCAACACTGCTTTGTCAACACTGGATAGGTCAACCAGACTGAAACCCAACAAGAATATACTAGACCTGAGGAGAGAAATGGAAGAAAGAGGCCTAGTGGATATATATAGGACACTCCATCCCCAGAAACCTGGATACACATTCTTCTCCAATGTACATGGGACATTCTCCAGGATAGACTACATGCTGGCACATAAAACATACCTCCATAATATCAAGAGGATAGAAATTTTGCAGACTACCTTCGCTGACCACAAGGCTCTGAAATTATTTGTGAATTCCAAAGGGACTCAGAAGAAACACTTTAACACCTGGAAGTTAAACAGCCTCATACTCAATAACCAGTGGGTCCGAGATGAAATCAAGGAGGAAATCAAAAGGTTCCTGGAAACAAATGACAATATAGTCACAAACTATCAGAACTTATGTGACACAGCAAAAGCAGTACTGAGAGGAAAATTTATAGCTTTGCAAGCACACATCAGGAAGGAAGAAGGAGCTTACCTGAGTAGCTTAATGACACAGCTAATAGAACTAGAAAGTACTCAACAAAAGGACCCAAAAATAGGAAGACAGAAGGAAATAACAAAGCTGAGAGCAGAAATCAACGAAGTGGAAACCCAAAAAACAATCCGAAAGATCAACGAAAGCAGAAGTTGGTTCTTCGAAAAAATAAACAAGATTGATAGACCACTGGCAAACCTAACAAAGAAAGAGAGAGAGAGAAACTTGATAACTCGTATTAGGAATGAAAAAGGAGATATCACTACTGATATGACAGAGATTCAAAGGGTAATCAGAAACTACTTTGAAAAACTCTATGCCACTAAAAATGAGAACCTGGAAGAAATGGATAAATTCTTGGACTCTTATAATCTTCCATGGTTGAAAGAAGAGGATGTAGCATATCTAAACACCCCCATCACCATTGATGAAATAAAAATGGTAATCAAAAGTCTGCCCAAAAACAAAAGCCCAGGCCCAGATGGATTCACTAATGAATTCTATCAAACTTTCCAAGAGGAACTACTACCAATCCTGGCAAGACTCTTTCATGAAATTGAACAAGTGGAAACACTCCCAAATAGCTTTTATGAAGCCAACATCACCTTGATACCTAAACCAGACAGAGATGCTACGAAAAAAGAAAATTACGGACCAATATCGCTGATGAATGCAGATGCAAAGATCCTCAACAAAATCCTGGCAAATAGGATTCAATACCTCATTAAGAAGATCATCCACTACGATCAAGTAGGTTTCATCCCAGGAATGTAAGGATGGTTTAACATCCGTAAGTCTATCAACATAATACACAACATCAACAACAAGAAAAATAAAAACCACATGATTATATCAATAGATGCAGAGAAAGCATTTGACAAGGTCCAACACCCATTCTTGATCAAAACTCTCAGCAAGATGGGAATGGAAGGAACCTTTCTCAATATAGTTAAGGCCATCTACCACAAGCCAGTGGCAAATATTATCCTCAATGGAGAAAAACTAAAAGCCTTCCCTCTAAATTCTGGCACAAGACAAGGCTGTCCTCTCTCACCACTCCTATTCAACATAGCACTGGAAGTACTTGCTATAGCGATTAGGCAAGAAAAAGATATCAAGGGAATCCAGATAGGAAAGGAAGAAGTCAAGCTCTCACTGTTTGCAGATGACATGATGCTCTACTTAGAAAACCCTAAAGACTCTACCAAAAAACTTCTAGAAACAATAGACTCATATAGCAAGGTGGCAGGCTACAAAATTAACACACAAAAATCAATGGCCTATCTATACACCAATAGTAATAAGGAAGAAATAGACATTAAGAAAACAACCCCATTCACAATAGTGCCACACAAACTCAAGTATCTTGGAATCAACTTGACTAAAAATGTGAAAGACCTATACAAAGAAAACTATAAAACTCTGCTCCAAGAAATAAGAGAGGACACGCAGAAATTGAAACACATACCCTGCTCATGGATTGGCAGGATTAACATCATCAAAATGGCAATACTCCCCAAGGCGTTATACAGATTCAACGCTATCCCTCTAAAGATACCTATGACATTCTTCAAAGAGGTAGATCAGGCACTTTTGAAATTTCTTTGGAACAATAAACACCCTAGAATAGCTAAAGCAATCATTGGGAAAAAGAATATGGGAGGAATTACTTTCCCCAACTTTAAACTTTACTACAAAGCAATAGTTATCAAAACAACATGGTATTAGAATAAGGACAGACCCTCAGATCAGTGGAATAGACTTGAATACTCAGAAAATGTTCCCCAGACATACAATCACCTAATTTTTGATAAAGGAGCAGGAAATCCTAAATGGAGCAAGGAAAGCCTCTTCAACAAGTGGTGTTGGCACAACTGGCTAGCCACTTGCAAAAAATTGAACTTAGACCCCCAGCTAACATCATGTACGAAGGTAAAATCCAAATGGATTAAAGACCTCGATATCCGACCCCAAACCACAAGATATATAGAACAACACATAGGCAAAACTCTCCAGGACATTGAGACTTCAGGCATCTTCAAGGAGGAAACTGCACTCTCCAAGCAAGTGAAAACAGAGATTAACAGATGGGAATATATTAAGTTGAGAAGCTTCTGCACCTCAAAGGAAATAGTGCCCAGGATACAAGAGCCACCCACTGAGTGGGAGAATCTATTCACCCAATACCCACCAGACAAAGGGCTAATCTCCAAAATATACAAGGCACTGACAGAAATTTACAAGAAAAAAAACACCTAATCCCATCAAAAAATGGGGAGAAGAAATGAACAGACACTTTGACAAAGAAGAAATACAAATGGCCAAAAGACACATGAAGAAATGCTCCACATCACTAATCATCAGAGAGATGCAAATCAAAACAACAATGAGATACCACCTCACACCACAGAGAATGGCACACATCACAAAGAATGAGAACAAACAGTGCTGGCGGGGATGTGGAGAGAAAGGAACCCTTATCCACTGCTGGTGGGAATGCCGTCTATTTCAACCTTTATGGAAAGCAATATGGAGATTCCTCCAAAAACTGGAAATCGAGCTCCCATACGATCCAGCTATACCAGTCCTAGGAATATACCCTAAGAACACAAAAATACAATACAAAAATACCTTCCTTACACCTATATTCATTGCAGCACTATTTACCATAGCAAGACTCTGGAAACAACCAAGATGCCCTTCAACAGACGAATGGCTAAAGAAACTGTGGTACATATACACAATGGAATATTATGCAGCTGTCAGGAGGGATGAAGTCATAAAATTTTCCTATACATGGATGTACACGGAATCTATTATGCTGAGTGAAATAAGTCAGAAAGAGAGAGAAAAACGCAGAATGGTCTCACTCATCTATGGGTTTTAAGAAAAATGAAAGACATTCTTGCAATAATAAATTTCAGACACAAAAGAGAAAAGAGCTGGAAGTTCCAGCTCACCTCAGGAAGCTCACCACAAAGAGTGATGAGTTTAGTTAGAGAAATAACTACATTTTGAACTGTCCTAATATTGAGAATGTATGAGGGAAATGTAGAGCCTGTTTAGGGTACAGGCGGGGGTTGGGTGGGGAGGAGGGAGATTTGGGACTTGGGTGATGGGAATGTTGCACTGGTGATGGGTGGTGTTCCTTTTATGACTGAAACCCAAACACAATCATGTATGTAATCAAGGTGTTTAAATAAAAAAAAATTGGGGGGGAGGTACCACACCCAGCAGTGCTCAGAGGTTACTCCTGGCTCTGTATTCAGAAATTACTCCTGTTTGGCTCAGCAGATATATGGGATGCCAGGAATCAAACCCAGGTGTGCCACTTACAAGATAAATGGCCCTCCTAGCTGTGCTATCTTTTCGGTTCTTTTTTTTTTTTTTTTTTTGCTTTTTGGGCCACACCCAGTGACGCTCAGGGGTTACTCCTGGCTTCGGGGACCATATGGGATGCTGAGGGATCAAACCGCAGTCTGTCCTAGCTAGTGCATGCAAGGCAAACACCATACCTCTGCGCCACCACTCCGGCCCCTTTGTACTACCTTTTTATTTATTTTTGTTTGTTTGTTTTTGTTTTTGTTTTTGGGTCACACCCAGCGGTGCTCAGGGGTCACTCCTGGCTGTCTGCTCAGAAATAGCTCCTGGCAGGCACGGGGGACCATGTGGGACACCGGGATTCGAACCAACCACCTTGGGTCCTGGATCGGCTGCTTGCAAGGCAAACACCGCTGTGCTATCTCTCCGGGCCCTGTACTACCTTTTTAAAATAAATACTCTCTCTCTTTTTGTTTGTGTCACAATTTGGTCATTCTTTTCACTGTTATATGAATTTGGGTTGTTTTGACTTTGAGGCAGTATGTTGCTGTGAACAAACATTCATGTTCTCACGTGGATGTTCATATAACTTAGGAGTGGATTGCCTCAGTCATCTGTTAATATATGTAGCATTTTGAAGTCCTAACAAAGTGACTCCGTCATCGTCCATTCTTTCAAGCAATGTTCAAAGATTCTAATTTCTTTGCATCATTACTAACACTTGCCATCACCTATCATTTTAATTATAACCAGTCTATTGAGTGTGAAGGAGGATATCCTTGTAGTTTCCACTTGTCTTTCCCTGATAGCTAACAATGTTGAACATCTTTTCATGTGTTAGTTATCTCTGTGATTTAATTCATAATTAGAACCAAAAAAAGTCAAACAATCATTGCAAATTAAATCTTAATGTAAATGCTGATAGCATACAAATCCTGTTAACATTGATTTAGATTGGTGTTAAAAAAAAGAATGTTTTAAATGTATTTTTTTTCACATAGTTGAATCAAAGCTGTATAGAACATGGACTAAGAACAGTGCCAATCAGAGGTACAAGGAAAAGCTGTTAAGTAGAGTGTTAATGTAACCACAGAAAAATATAAAACCTCCATTTTACAATTAGAAGGAAGAAATGTCAGCTTCATTGATGGGTTATTATGCATTCCACATTTACTCAATGAAATCCTAGCCAAAGTGTAGAATTAGAACACAGAAAACAAGAAACTAGTGGGCACCCTTCTATGACATTTTAAAATAGGTGATAAAATCTGGAACAAAAACTCCCAGTGAAAAACTCTCTGTGCATAAAAAATATTAAGTTAAAAATAAATATTAACTTTATTAGAGATGTTTTTAATTTAAATGCATTTGATAACACAAGCAAATGTCATATTTAGGGCAGATATCATCTGAATACTGTTCTCTGTTCCATAAAAGGAATATCAATGCCAGATAATGATATGATAATTGAACTATTTACCAAGAGCTTTAAAGTCATAGTTGGTGTACTTGGGAAAATTCAACTTTTGGTTTTCTGAAATACTCTCATTCATTTTAAATATATCTTTTTGAGGGTCCAGATCCCAGCATCCCATATGGTCCCCTGAGCCTGCCAGCAGTAATTTCTGAGCAGAGAGCCACCGGGTGTGACCCAAAAAACAAACAACAACAACAACAACAGCAAAACAAACAAAAAGAAAACTATCTTTTTTGTGGGCATAGTAAGGAAACATTAGCAAATGTATTTATTATGAAAAAATACTGCTATGGTGCTTGGGGAACCATATTTGGTGCCAGGGATTGAACCCACTCCGTTGTGTGCAAGGCAACACCCTACTTGCTGTACTATTGTTCCTACCTCAGCATTTTGCATTTAGTGTCATTTGCCTTTCTGTTTTACTTTCATTAATTTCAAAGAGCTCTGTTGATAGCTTTTTGAGGAGAGCTCTGCAATACAATTCAGCTGTTAATGAGTTCTGTGCTTTTACAGAAGTCCTGCTTTCTACAGAGAACAGAACATACAGTGATAATAGGAATGTGCAAATCAATAAGTACAGTAATATTAACTCTATTTAACTTAGTCAGTACTAATAGTAACTAGCACAATACATTTGGTAATAAGTGTAGAAAGGGTGAAGGAATGATTCATGAAGAGGGTTCATGAAATGCTAGTTCTTGGCCAATAGAAGTTTCATTTTTTTATCAAAATATTTTTATTTTAAAAGTAATAATATATTTAAAATATTAAAATATATTAAAGTATTGTTTTCATTAAAGCACCAAGATTTACAAAGTTCTTCCTAGTTATTTTTGTAAAGCACATTGAGTTGAACTAGTTCCTTCCTTCTTTCCTTCCGTCCGTCCTTCCTTCCTTCCTTCCTTCCTTCCTTCCTTCCTTCCTTCCTTCCTTCCTTCCTTCCTTCCTTCCTTCCTTCCTTCCTTCCTTCCTTCAATTGGGTTTCAGCCATAAATGCACACTCACACTTCATCACTGTACATTTCCCACCACCATTTCCCCCCATTTTCCTCCTCCACCATCCCCTGGATTGTATTTCTCTTATATCATTTTCTTAGTAGTTGTTACTGTAGTTATTTATCCAACTGTACTTATTAGTCTGTGGTAAGCTTCATATCATGAGCTGGTCCTTCCAGCCCTCATCTCTATTGTATCTCGATATTATTACTATACTGTCTTTTATATTCTTAAATTCCACAGATGACTGTGTCTATCTCCCTCTGACTTATTTCACTCAACATAAGAGTTTCTATCCCATCCATGTATAAGCTAATTTCATGACTTCATTTTTTTCTAGCAGTTGCAAAGTATTCCATTGTGTATATGTACCCCTGTTTCTTTAGCCACTCGTCTGTTGTCGAGCACCTCAGTTGTTTCCAAATTCTGGCTATTTTAAACAGTGCTGCAATGAATATAGGCATACAAAAGGCATTTTTGTATTGTGTTTTTGTGTTCCTAGGAGGAGTGGTACTGCTGGATCATATGGGAGCTCAATGTCCAGATTTTCTTTCCAGAAAGCCTGGACAAGATGGTATTCCCACCAGCAGTGAATGAGAGTTCCTTTCTCTCCACATCCCCTCCAGCACTGATTGTTCTTGCTCTTTATGATGTGGCATGAGATGGTACCTCATTGTTGTTTTAATTTGCATGTCCCTGATGATTAGTGATGCGGAGCAATGTTTTCATGTGTCTTTTGGCCATCTGTATCTTTTTTGAGGAAGTGTCTCTTCATTTCTTCTCCCACCTTTTTGAAGGGTTAGATTTTTTTTTTCTAAGTTCTGTCAGTACTCTGTAGAGCTTAGATATTAGACCCTTATCTAATGGGTATTGGGTAGTCTCTCCCACTCTGTGGGTGGCCTTTGTATCCTAGTCACTATTCCCTTTGACGTGCAGAAGCTTCTCAGCTTAATATAGTCCCGTTTCTTTATCTGTTTCCACTTGTTTAGACAGTATTGCTTACTTCTGGAAGATGCCTTTAGTCTAAATGTCATGGAGTGTTTTACGTAAGTGTTCTTTTATATACCTTATAGTTTCAGATCTGATATCGAGGTCTTGAATCCATTTTAATTTGACCTTTGTGCATGGTGTTAGAGGTCTAAGTTCATTTTTTTGCAAGTGGCTGAACAGTTGTCCCAGCATTACTTGTTGAAGAGGCTTTCCTTGCTCCATTTTGTATTTCTTGCCCTTTTGTCAACAATTAATTGATTGTATGTCTGGAGCTCATACTCAGAGTACTCAAGTCTGCTTTGTAGTACAATTTAAAGTTGAAGGAAGTTGTGGCTTCCATCTTCTTTTTCCTCAGGATGGCTTTAGCTATTTTGGGCCATTTATTGTTCCAAAAGAATTTTATGAATGTTTGATCTACTTCTTTGAAGAATATCATGGGTGTTCTTAAAGAAAATGCATTAAATCTATACAATGCTTTGGGGAGTATTGCCATTTTAATGAAGTTAATTCTCCCAATTAATAGCCAGTGTATATTTCTCCATTTTCCTGTGTCCTATTTTATTTCTGAAGCAATATTTATAGTTTTGTTTGTATAGGTTCTTCACTTCTTTAGTTAAGTTGACTCCACAATATTTGAATTTCTGTGGTGCTATTGTTAACAGGATTGTTTTTTAATGTCTATTTATTCTCTATCATTATTTGTGTATTGACTTTTGTGCTTTAATTTTGTAGCCTGCCACTTACTATATAAATCTATTTTTCTAAGAGCTTTTTGGTAGAGTTTTTCCAAGTGTAGTATCATGTCATCTGCCAACAGTGAAATTTTGACTTCTTCCTTTCCTATCTGATTGCCATTGATATCTTTTTCTTGCGTAATTGCTGTGGCAAGTACTATATTGAATAGGTGTGGTGAAAGGGGGGCAGCCTTGTCTTGTGACAGATCTTAGGGGAAAGGTTTTCACTTTTTCTTCACTGAGTATAATATTTGCCATGGGCTTGTGATAAATGGACTTGATTATATTGAGAAAAGTTCCTTTCATTTCCATCTTGTTGATTTTTTTTTAAACATGAATGGGTGCAGGACCTTATTGAATGATTTCTCAGTCATATAGTTTTTAGTTTTCCTTTTGTTGATGTGGTGTACTACATTGATTGACTTTCTTCTTTTTTTTTTTTTTTTTTTTTTGGTTTTTGGTCACACCTGGCAGTGCTCAGGAATTACTCCTAGCTCTATGCTCAGAAATTGCCGCTGGCAGGCACAGGGGACCATATGGTATGCTGGGATTCGAACCATCATCCTTCTGCATGAAAGGTAAACGCCTTACCTCCATGCTCTCTCTCCGGCCCCAACATTGATTGACTTTCATATGTTAAACCATCCTTGCACCTCCAAAATGAATCCTACTTGGTCAAAAAAAAAACCTTTTTTGTTGAGGCATTAGACCCTACTTGCTAGGTTTTTGTTGAGGATCTTTACATCTGTGTTCATCAGGGATATTTATTGGTCTAGAGTTCTCTTTTTTGTGGCATCTCTGTCTGGTTTTGGTATCAGGGTGATATTAGCTTTATAAAAACTATTTGGGTGTGATTCTCTTTCTTCAGTTTCTTGGAAGAGCCTGAAAAGTATAAGCAGTAGGTTCTCTTGGAACATTTTAAAAAATTCATTAGTGAATGCATCTGATCCTGAGCTTTTGTTTTTGGAAAGACTTTTGATTACAATTTTAATTTCCTCATAGTGATGGGTCTATTCAGATATGCTAGATCGTTTTAATTCATCCTTGGTAGTTTATGAATCCAAGAATCTATCCATTCTTATAGGTTCTCATGTTTTGTGGAATAAAGTTTCTCAAAGTATTCTCTGATTACCCTTTGAATTTCTGTAGTAAATGTAGTAATTTTTCTGTTTTCATTTCTGATTCAATTTATTAAGTTTCTTTCCTTTCCTTTGTGACTTTTACTAGTTGTTTATCTATATTATTCATTTTTCAAAGAATCAACTGTTGCTTGTTTGATAGTCAATTTCGGGTAAGATTTTGGGACATCGTTTAGGTGTCACCAGGACAACCTAAGACAGATGCAAACCCCATAGGCACCCAGCCCCTCCTGCATAACTCGGTTCTTAAAAAGTAAAAAGATGGGACCGGGCGGTGGCGCTAAAGGTAAGGTGCCTGCCTTGCCTATGCTAGCCTTGGACGGACCACGGTTCGATCCCCCAGTGTCCCATATGGTCCCCCAAGCCAGGAGCAACTTCTGAGCACATAGCCAGGAGTAACCCCTGAGCGTTACTGGGTGTGGCCCAAAAACAAAACAAAACAAAAAAAGTAAAAAGATGAAGATGTGGGGAGAGAGGCCTGGAAGTAAGGAAATTTCTGCAAGCTGGCCTTGAATATAAAAGAAAGTCTCTGTTTAGAGACTTGTATCCCTGCTGTTATGAGTGCAGGAGAAAGTCATCCAGGTCAAACAACCTGTGTAGGCTAATAGAGCCACAAATATTGCTTACTATCTTTACATACTTCCTGATTTAATGATACCATAAGCATTGCTCTGCTATCTTTACATACTTCCTAATTTAATGATGCCATGGGCATTGTAACTACTATCTCTGCATACCATCCAAACCAATGATGCCATGTACCTAGTGACTGTTTTCTTTGCATTCCATCTTGTTGCTGTAATGTCTAAATTGTATTACCCACATTCTGTTTCCCACCTTAAGTTTACCTTTAAAAGTCTTGTCTCTACCTTCAATAAACAAAATCCATTGCTCTGACAATGCATCCCTGTGAGTGGTCTGTGGCTCACAGTATTCCCTCTCTTTTCCAAGTCTGGCCTGGAGGCCATGGGCTGGAAGAGACCCTTACCTACCCTTGTCGGGGGACCTGGCACCAGAACTTTACAGCTTTCATTAATCTTTCAGATTGTTTTTGGATTTCCCATTCACTAATTTCTGCTTGAAGCTTTATAATTTCCTTTCATATTCATATTTTGGGTTTATTTTGTTGATCACTTTCAACTTTTATAAGTTGTGGCATTAAATTATTTATGTAGGCCACTTTTTACTTTCCTATGGATGTTTGCAAAGCTATAAATTTTCCTCTTAGTATAGCTTTTGCTGTATCCAACACACTTTTGATAATTTGTATCTTTATTCTAGTTTGTTTCCAGGAATCTTTTAATTTCCTTTTTGATTTTGTCTCTGACTCACTGGTAGTTCAATAATGAGATGTTTAATTCCAGGGGTTAAAAATAGTTAAAAATAGTATGTACATTTTTTATCCTCTTTATTTTTTTATTTAGGCATGTTTTATGGGATAGCATATTCTATTTTGGAGAATGATTCATGTGCATTGGAGAAGCATGTGTATTCAAATTTCTGTGGGTGAAGAGACATATAAATATAAATTTATTCATATTTATATTAAATATTTATATGCTTATATAAATATACATTTATAGAGAGAGACATATACATGTATATGTTTATATATTTATACATTTATTTTTATATTTATATATTATATATAAAATAAATTGGCCATATATATTCTAGCTCCTTTCAGTGATAGAATTTTCTTGTTAGTTTTAGTCTGGTTGACCTATCAAGAAGTGACAAGGCATTATTGAAGTTTCCCACTCTTATTGTATGGTAATCTTCCTTCAAACTTGTCAGCAGCTATTTTGAGATTTTTTGCTGATCCCTTATTGTGTGTATATGTTTATATTCCTGTTGTACATATCCCTTAATTATTAAAAAATGTCCATTTTTGTCCCTTACAACTTTCTTAAATCTAAAGTCTGTTTAATCTGAAATTAGTATGTCTATTACAGCCTTTTTTAAGAGAATATTTTGCTTGAATTATTGTTCTCCTACCTTTTAATTTGAGTCTATTTTTTCTGATATTCAGATGTGTTTCTTGCAGGCAGAAAAATGTTGGATTCAGCTTTTTGATTCATTTCACAACTCTTTGTTTCTTAACTGGTGCATTTAGTCCATTGATGTTGAGAAAGATGATTATTATGTGATTCGTTGTCAACTTTTAGTAGAAGTTAGGTGTATCTTGTGGTCTGTCTTATTTTAAAGTATATCTTTCAGTTTATCCTATAAAGGCTGGTTTTGAGTCTGTAAAGTTTCTATGCTGTTGTTTATCCTTGAGACTGTGTATCCTTCCTTTAAATCTGAATGTGAGTTTGCTTGGGTGAAGTACTCTTGGCAAAGCTTTCATTTTATTGAGTTTTGTCACTATATCTCACCACTGCCTTCAGGCCTTGGGGGTTTCTTGTGACAAGTTTTCCATAAATCTCCTTTAAATGTACTTTCCCTTTTTGATCTTGCTACTTTCATTATTCCATCCCTACCTATGGGGTACATCATTGTGACTAGGACGTGTCTTGGAGTACTTTACTTTGGATATCTTTTAGCTGGTACTCATTTTATTTTTTGCTTTTTGGGCCACACCTAGTGTCACTCAGGGGTTACTCCTGGCTAGACGCTCAGGACTGTGGTCTGTCCTAGATTAGTGCATTCAAGGCAAATGCCCTATATCTTGCACCACTGCTCTGGCCACTACTCTGGCTAGTACTCTTTGTGCATGTAAGATTTAGTTTCATGCATTCTTTAGTTCTGGGAGTTTCTTTGTGATGATGTCCTTGATTATTGATAATTCACAGGAGGTTTTCTTCTTATGTATCTGGGTCTCCAGTGATTCTTACATTATTTCTGTTGAGTTTATTAAAGACTTCTATTTTCATCTATTCACATTCTTTGAGGATGTTTCCCATTGTCTGATCCTTTGTTTTGAGGCTCTTTTTCATCCTCTTCTGTTGTTATGCATCTCATCTTCCAGCTCACGGATTCTGTCTTCTGCCACTCTTACTCTGTTGAAGAGGCTTTCTAGCGAGGTTTTCATTTTACCTACCAAGTTTTCAGCCCCTATTTTTCATTTTAATTTTTTTAATTTCTACTCTCAGATACTCTTGATTCTTATTTGCAGCATATTCTGTTTGTTCCATGCTTTTTTTGAGTTCTATGAACATCTTCCATATTTTTCTCTAAAGACCTATCTGAGAGAGTAAATAGGTGGTTGGTACTTTTCATGTCATCAGAGCTACCATCTTTGTTCTGTAAGTATGGTGGAGGCCTGTGTTGTTTCCCCATTGTTGCGTTTGTAGTGTGATGTTTTCTGTGTCCAGTGCTGGAATTTCTTGACTAGGAGGAGCACGTGGTTTCAGAGTGTGCATTACATTGGCTATTTTTCTTTAAATGGATTCTCACATGGCTTCTAGGTCCTAAAGCCTCCAACTCTTCCATCTGCAGCCTTGTTTCTGACAGGCATTCAGCCACTCTGGATCCCTGCCTTGGGCTTCCATTCTCATCTGGAGCCACCAACATGGCTTCTCAGCTATTCCTTGTTGACTTTTATACATAAGAGCATCCAGCACCAGTCAACTTTCAACTTCTCTCTACCTTAGTTCCCAAGTTCCTTTCCACAGACTCCCTCATTCAAAACCTGCATTTTGACAAGCGTCCTTCTAAAGTTTGGCTGGTAAAGTTATAATCTCATTATTTCAGTATTGTTTGACTCTGTGGCTTGAGTATTTACATATACCATTTATTTACACTACCTGTGTAACTAAATCTCCTTGACCCCTGCCCACCATTGATTCCAGTCTGCCCTTTTTCTCCTCCTCTACCACCAACCTTGATGTTTCCTTCTCTGTCCTTTTTCTGCCTATAGTCTGAATATAGGAAGCTCTGTACTTATTACAAGAAGAAAAGCATTCCTTAATTCTCTCTCTCTTCTCTCTCTCTCTCTCTCTCTCTCTCTCTCTCTCTCTCTCTCTCTCTCTCTCTCTCTCTCTCTCTCTCTCCTCTATCTCCAATGTTGTCAGGTATAGAGACATGAAACAGCATGATGTTTCTTTTAGAGAACAGATTAGAAAGTCCAGGTAGAAAAAGGAAAACAGAGAGAAAGGTATGAGTTATACCAGAGGGGATTTTATTGTATCTGAAAAAAGAAGCTGGACTTTGCACTGTAAGCAGTAAAGAAGATATTTAAGGGTGCCAATTAGCCAGTCACATGATCTCATTTGTGTTTGGAGGATAGCTAGTCTAACAGCTGTCTGGCATGGCTTGGATTGAAGCTGGAAACAATTTGACCTGTAAGGTGGTGTCTCTATAATGACATAACAGAGGAGCGAAGAAGACCAGAAAAATATTAATGACAATGGGGAGTCAGGCAAGCATGGATGTGTTTAACAAGGCACCAAAGAAAACTATTCACTGGGAGGTAGGTTAAGGGCAGTAGCCATGAAGGATTTAGGAAGTAGAATGATGATTCAAGTTTTAGTTTCCTGAAGAAAGTACGAAAAGAAATACTGGCTCATAGGAATAGATCTCAGTAGAGAACTTTGGGCTAGAGATCAATAGACCAGGAACTGTAATCTGAAATGCAGAATCATAATAGTCAAGGATCATAAACAACACTCTACCTTACCTTACTGTGGAAACTATGAAGGTGCTTTGGTGTGGGTAAGATAAAGCCCCAGGGAGTGTGGAGAGAGGGAAGCAAAATCATTACAAGTTTCACAGAGGGAGTATACCTCTCTGACTGTTAGCACTTGAAACTCTGAAGTTTATTCTGGGGTAGGAAGACATGGTCAGTACAAAGTTGTAGTCATTTTCTATTCTCTTTACCACTCAGACTACTCATGCTCAACCTTGCAGGTTGTTGTAAAATAATAACTGACAAGCAATATTAATGATGCTTGTAAAACCAGAGAACAGAGAGTTTTCTCACAAATCAAAGAAATAAAATGACATCTTTTCCAGTTGCAAAAATGATAAATAGAAAAGAAACCCATAAGGTATTTCAGTTAGCTGTTTCATAAAATCTTTCAATTTCTATAAAGTCTGAGCTCATTCTCCTCATAAAAACAGAAAGTTAATTGAAAAACATTTCAGTACTCCTTATATTAAACTATGACTATAGTATTCCTGCATAATTTCAGTTGGTTTATTAGAAGTTATCTGCCTAATTCCAAGTATCTCTATAGAATTATTTCTTATTATAGGTACTTTATTAGTATTTATTTTGGCTGTACCCAAACTCAGATTCTCATGTATTCAAGGTATAAGCTTTACCACTGAGTCACATCTCTGGGCCTTTTGTTAACTTTTTAACTGAGGCTTAATTGACATTTAGTGTTATATTCATTTCAGATATACAAAATAATTGTATAGGTTGATATAAACTTGGAGTGATTATCACAATATGTATTAATAGTTTGTTGGTATCATCACAAAAAGCTAACATTTTTATTATGATGGCACTTTTTGGTGACACAGTTGGCCATCCTTAGCACTTATTTCTGGCTCAAAGATCACTTTTGGCAGGCTTGGAAGACTTATTGGTTACCAGGGATTGAGCCTAGTTAGCCTTGAACAAGCTGGGCTGTTTCTCTGGTCCTGTGATGGCAACCTATTCTATTATCAACTTTCATCTACCAGGGGTCTCAAACTCAATTTACCTGGGGGCCGCAGGAGGCAAAGTCGGGGTGATCCTTGAGTGCAAAGTCAGTGATCCTTGAGTGCAAAGTCAGTAGTAAACCTTGAACATTGGGGGGTGTGACCCAAAGAACTAAAACAAAACAAAACAAAAAAGATTCCTCTAGGGCAGGGCCACAAAATGTTGTATGGAGGGCAGCAAACGGCCCGTGGCCAGGAGTTTGAGACCCCTAATAGAAGTTACCATTCTGTAAACTATATCCCATGACATACTCATTTCAAACTGAAAATTTATATCCTTTGATGACTGTCACCCATTTTGGGTGTATCCCTATCCACCATCAATATATTTCCTGTATCCCTTTTTTGTGTATAAATATCACATGTGTATAAATAATGTTAGAGGTCACATCCAGCTGGTCTCAGGTGTTACTCCTGGCTCTAATCTCAGGAATCATTCCTGGTGGGTTCAGGAAAGCATGTGGGATGCCTGGAATCAAACTCACATCAGCCATGTGCAATGCAAGCACCCTACTTCCTGTACTGTCTTCAGCCCAGATCATATGGTATTTGTCTTTATCTATTTGTTTCTGGCTTATTATTCACTGAACATAATGTCTTAAAGATTCATTCTTGCTATTGCAAATGACAAGACTTCAACCATCTGAATAAATGAATAAATTTATTACTATTTACTAGTTATCTATTTACTATTTACTGAGTAAATAGTAATCTATTTTATATAAATAGAGATAACGTACACTTTATGCTTTATTTTTTATCTTTTCTCTATCATTTTTTCATCCATTGATTACCACAAACTAATTCCAAACCTTGGATATAGTAAATAATACTAGGAAAATATGGGAGCAAAATATTTTAATTAGTATTTGATTTTCTTTATTATGTGCCAGAAGCAGAATTTCTGCATGATGTTTTATCTCTATTTTTGACTCTATAAATCCAAAGTGTTTTCCATGTTGGCTGTGCTAATTTACATTCCTAGCAACAACACACAAGGGATCCTTTTTTCCCATTGAAAATAGTTCTCTTTTCTCCTTGCTTGCATTTGTTAGTTAATTTTTTTCATAATAGTCATTCTATCAGGCGTTAAGTGATATCTCATTGCTGTTTGGATTTGTATTTTTTGATGAATAGTGATGGTGAGCACCTTTTCACATTTGTACCTGTTGGCCATCTCTCTGTATGTCTTCATCAGAAAAGGCCTATTGAGATATTAGCAGACTGAACTTTCTTACAATTGAATTTTCTAAGTTTGCTATGTTTTATCTATTAACCTTTTATAAATAGTTTGAAAATATTTTTTCCCATTCAATAGTAAGTTTTTTTTATTGTGTTGATGATTTCCTTTGCAGTGGGGTTTTTTTTTAGGTAGATGCAATGTAGCTTGGTTAATATATTGATTTCCCTTGCTTTTAATGTTAAGTCCAGAAAATAAAAACATTTTTAATCTTGATATCAGACCCAGAACCATAAGGTATATAGAAGAACACTTAGGTAAAACACTCCATGACATTGAGACTAAAGGCATCTTCAAGGAGGAAACAACAATGTCCAAACAAGTGGAAGCAGAGATAAACAAATGGGACTATGCTAAACTGAGAAGCTTCTGCACCTTAAAGGGAATAGTGACTAGGATACAAAAACCCACAGAATGGGAGAAACTGTTTACCAAATACACATCAGATAAGGGGCTAATATCTAAGATATACAAGGTCTGACAGAACTTAAGAAGAAAAAAAATCTGACCCTATCAAAAAGTGGGTAGAAGAAATGAACAGACACATCCTCAATAAAGAAGTACAAATGGTCAAAAGACATGAATAACTGCTCCGAATCACTAATCATTAAGGAAATATAAATTAAAACATCAATGAGGTAACATATCACGCCACAGAAACTGGCACATATCATAAAGAGTAAGAGCAATCAGTGCTGGTGGGGATGTGGGGAGAAAAGAATCCTTATTCACAGCTGGTGGGAATGTCATCTAGTCAGGCTTTCTGGAAAGCAAAATGAATATTCCTTAAAAATCTGGACATTGAGCTTCCATATGATCCAGCAATACCACTCCTAGGAATATACCCTAGGAACATAAAAACACAATACAAAAATGCCCTTTGTATATCATTGCAGCAATATTTACACTATTTGCCAGAATCTGGAAACAACCCAAATGCCTGACAACAGATGAATAGCTAAAGAGATAGTAGTACATTTAGTACATAGTAGTACAATAGAATACTATGCATCCATCAGGAAAAGTGAAGTCATGAAATTTTTCTATACATGAATGGACATGGAAACTATTATGCTGAGTGAAATTATCCAGAGGGAGAGAGTCTCACTCATCTGTGGGATTTAAGAAAAATAAAAGACAGTATGTCAATAATACCCAGAGACAATAGAAATGAGTGCTGGAAGGACTAGTCCATGATATGAAGCTTATTACAAAGAGTGGTGAATGCAGTTAGAGAAATAGCTACACCAACAACTATCATGACAATGGTAATGAGTGATATTAATAGAATGCCTGTCTCGAAGATAGGCAAGGGTGGGAAGGAAGGAGGGGGACATTGATGTCGGGAAGGTTGTACTGGTGGAAGGAGGTATATTTTTTTATAATTAAGAACAACTACAGGTGGTCGGAGAGATAGCATAGAGGTAAGGCGTTTGCCTTACATGCAGAAGGACGGTGGTTGGAATCCTGGGATTCCATATGGTCCCCGGAGCCTGCTGGGGGCGATTTCTGAACATAGAGCCAGGACTAGCCTCTGAGCGCTGCCAGGTGTGACCCAAAAACAAACAAAACAAAAGAACCAACTACAAACATGTTTGCAGTAATGGTTCTTAAATAAATATATTATTAAATATAATAAATTATAAATAAATAAAACATCTTTTTTATTTTGATCATAATGGCTTACATATCTTTCACAGTAGTATTTTAGGTACATATCAACATTGAATCAGGGGAATACCCATCACCAAATTTGTCCTCCCCCATCCCAGTTCCCCTTCTGCAACCCATATACCCCCCATCACCCCCCAGAATGCTAGAGTAGGTGGTCCCTCTTTGTCCAGCTCACTATTAGTGATCATATATCAACAAGAAAGAGAAAGATAAGATAAAATAAAATAATATTGGAGACATCAACTTCAATCTCTACACTAATATAAAGACGTCAAAAAATCGATCAATCAATAAATAAATATGTGGAAAAATGATTGTTTTGTGCTTTTTATTCCCCCCCCCCCCCGCATAGGCACAGTAACTATTGGGGATATTATAGAGGGAATTTCCTTGGCCTAGGAGATACAGGGTTTCTCCCCCCCCCCCCCCCGAAGTGTACTGCCATGGGATTAACTATAGACTCCTTGCATGATCATTTACTCTCCCCTCGGTGTTTTTGTGGTATATGGAAGACTTCTTCATCACGCATGGTAAAATCAGACCTCTGTATCTAGAGATCTTGGTGACTGTGCAGCTCAAAGAATGGAGCTTATGATGAAGTCTTTCTTTGTGGTTCTAGCAATTCTGCTTCTTCAGTGTCGTTTTAATCCATCTTCTGTAGTTGGTGGTCTTGGTCATTATGTTGCTCCTAGGATGGAGCCTGGGATAAGCTTAGTCTTTCGTTATGTTTCTGGAAGACCCGTTCAGTTGCGGTTGTCTCAGTCAGACCTCTGGAGTTGGAGATCTTGTTTATTGAACAGATAGTAGACCAAAAGCTAGGCTAGAGCTTTTTGATGCTGTTGTTGTTGGTGACAGTCCCTGGATGTGTACTGTCCCGTCCTGGTTGTAACATCCAGTCATCTGTATATAGCAATCTTGGCTTTTGCACAGATCAAAGGGTGACATGTTTTCTGATTTTGTCTTATTGTTGGCTGATGAGGAAGGACAACTTGCTCTTAGATCAAGTTGTTCCCATTTCCTCATTGTCAGGTTATCAATTTAGCACTGCACATGTTGGTGTCAGAGCAGCATTATGAATGCCCTGGAGGGGATTGGGCTCCTGGACCTGTTGTGGAGCACTCTGTTATTTCTATGTCTGGGGTCCAGGAGTCAAGGCTGGATGGTCGGTGTCTAGTTCCCTGGATCTAAGTTGTTTCCACATGACATAAGTTCAGGGTGGGTGTGAGATGTCCCTGTGTTGTAAACAAGTATGAGTTCTTATCCCTAGTAGATAAGAGCTAGTTTTTACACATAAAATTTCCCCTTTATTTAATATGTCTTTGCAGGAAGAAGTGGTGCTACATTATATTGCTAGTGGATTTGGGGGTGGAAAGAGAAGAAAGAAAACAGACACCCAACAAAAACTGGGAATATATATGCTCACATATATCTAAAGAAAAAAAGTTTCTTTAAAAACAAAGATTAAAAAAAGACGTAATTAAAGGAGTAAAGTGGGGCCAGAGAGATAGCATGGAGACAAGGCGTTTGTCTTTCCTGCAGAAGGATGGTGGCTCAAATCCCAGCATCCCATATGGTCCCCCATGCCACCAGGGGCGATCTCCAAGCATAGAGCCAGGAGCACCCTCCGAGTGCCGCCAGGAGTGACCCAAAAGAAACAAAAACAAATTAAGTCAAATAACAAAAACTAAAACAAAACAAAAAACAAACAAAAAAACGAACAAGGATAAAAAAGAAAAGAAAAAAAAACAAAGAAAAAGGGAGAAAGTGATACAGGAGATTACTTTACATTTGGGGAGAAACAGGATAAGAGGTAGTATTATATAGGCCTATATTTATGATGAAAGTACAGGCTTCCCCACTGTCTTTTGAGATTTCCTTGTGAAGTGTAAGGTCCAGGCAGGGGGGTCTTGAGTAGAGTTCTTGCAGTGGGGGTCCTTTGGAGCTGGTTCTGGTATCAAGCCACAGTCCACATTAGGGAGAATTGATTAGGAGGGCCACACTGCATGGGTCAGTCGGGGTGTTGGTTGTATTTTCTTGCCAGAAAAGAGGTGAGAGTTTGGGTGGGTGTCTCTTCACTTGTGTAGTGGGTACTGGCTCGTTGGGGTAGGAGGTCTTGATGCCTAATGGATTAAGAACTGAGGATGGAGAGTTATAATGTGGTGGGGATATCGGGGGTGGGATTGAGGGGTGACGGGATAGCCAGATTTCTGGGGGAGGGAGAGGGTATAGTATATGGGAGGGGTTATATAGGGTATAGGTATGAATTGTTTGTGGTTTAGGGTTGTCCCTTAAGGAGGATTCCTATCTCTGTGTGCTCCTGCCCACATATAAACATATAGAAGTTAGCTTAGGTATATATTAATGTAGAGAGGTCAGGAGGGCAAGAGGTGCGCTGAGTACAGAAAGATAGGTAAGTATAGTACTTGTAAGGAAAGGAAACTAATAGTTCAACTTTTGGATATTTATAGGTTTCATGTCTTGAGTACTGACCATTGTATTAATGAGGTCTATCTATATAGGTGTTTACCCTTTGCAGTATTGTCCACAGTGCCCTATATGTCAGCTTTCCTTTCCTAAAGAGGGGGTAACCGTGTGATTTTTATTAGACATAGATTGAATTGATGATAGTGAGGAGAAGGTGGAGGAAGAGGGAGACAAGAAGAGAGAGTAAGAAAAACAAAACAAAACAAACCAACAGTCAAACAACAACAGAAATTGCTACTAGCCTGGGGTACCATATGGGATGCCAGGGGATCAAACCATGGTCCATCCTAGGTTACCACGTGCTAGGCATGTGCCCTACTGCTTGCACCACCACTCCATCCACTATAATTTTCTTTTAATCACAGCATCCTCATCTAATTTTAGTACCAAACTAGTGCTAGATCATCACATCAATTTGGAAAATTTTTCCTGCACTTCTATATTTGGGAAGAGTTTGATTAGGAATTATGCTAAT